>NW_020356200.1:0-149314 GCF_002211085.1 Panicum hallii | reverse complement strand
TCCCCCGTGCAAAACAGAGGAGGGGGGAAGGCAGGGCGCCGGCGGTGGCCTGACCCGGCCGGCCGGGGCACGGCGGCGGCCCGGGAGTGGGGGAAAGCGGGAGGGGGCGCGGGGAACCCATCCCCGGCCTTACCTCGGGCCGAGGTGGAGCGAGGAAGCTGCCCACGGGGGCGTGCGGCGGCGGGCACAGGGGCTCGTGGAGGCGGCGCCGGGCTGGGGAGGGCGAGGGGCCGGTGGGCGGTGGCGGTCGTGGGGGTGCCGGGGTGCTCCCCGACCCCCTTTTATAGGCGGCCAAGGTAGGTGGCGGCGGTGGCCGGTGAGGAGGGGCAGGCGGGCGGTGCGGGGCACCTTAATGGTGCCCGTGTCGTGGAGCGGCGGCGCGGGCGGCGAGGCCGGGACGACGCGACGGCTCGGCACGCGGGCACAGTGCGGCGTCAGCGGCCGGGCACAGCGAGCGCGCGCGGGGAAGGGCTGCGCGCGGCGCGTGTCGCGGCGTCCGTGCGCGTGCGGCGCGGCTCGGTTCGGGCCAGGGCGATGGCGTGGCGACGGGCGGCGCGGCGGGGTGTGCGGCCACGCGGGGCACGCGCGGCGCGCGCGTGGCTCGGGTGCGTGCGCGGTAAGGCCGGGCAGAGCGCGTGCGCGGCGCCCAGGGCCGGCGCACAGCCGTGCAGCATTCGGGAGCAGGGGAAGGGGGAAACAGGGAGAAGAGGAGGAACAGGAAGAAAAGGAGAAAGGAAAGGAGGAAAAAAGAAAAGGGAGGAAAAGAAAAAGGAAAAGGGGAAAGGAAAAGAAATAGAGAGAAGGAGAGAAAAGAAAAAGAGGGGGGGAGGAGTGCCGGCGCCGGTCGCGGCGGCGACCGCGGCCGATCGGCCACGCGCGCGCAGGATTCGCGCGCCGCGCGAGAAAGGACTTACGCCAGCGCTAATTGCGGAGAGTGGTCGCGCGGGTCGGCACGCGCGCGGTATTCGCGCGAGAGGAGAAAGAAAAGGAAGGGAGTCGCGTCTGCGTTTAATCACGGCGGACGGTCGCGCGTGGGCGAGCGATGCGGAACGGAACAGCGCTCCGGTTAGGGTTAGGGTTTTGACTCGAACCGTTTTTACGAATCACTCTAGCGCAGGATTTTATTAAGTGAATTTTCAGGGCGTTACAAACCTACCCCACTTAAATGAATCTCGTCCTCGAGATTCGGCTGGCTCCTAAACAGATGGGGAAATTCTTTCTTTAGGGCCTCCTCGCGCTCCCAGGTTGCTTCTTCTACTCCGTGTCTGCTCCATTGAACCCTGCATATCCGCACCTCAGAGTTTCTTGTCCTCCTAGTGACAGTGTCCAGAATTTTGACCGGCACTTCCTGGTACCGCAGATCCGGTTGCAGGTCTATTGTTTCCACCGGCACGTGTTCTTCCTCGGGTACTCTCAGACATCTCCTTAATTGCGAGACGTGAAACACTGAATGTATATCTGACATTCCTTCCGGTAACTCCAGTCGGTATGCCACTGCTCCTACCTTCTTTAGAACCCGATACGGCCCAATGTATCGAGGGCTAATTTTCCTTGTACCTGAAATCTTCGTGTCCCTCGAATGGGTGAGACCTTGAGATAGACAAAATCTCCCGGATTGAAGCTTATCTCCCGCCTCTTCTTGTCTGCATAGCTCTTTTGCCGGGACTGGGCTGCTTTAATTTCTCGGGATTTCCGCCACTTTCTCTTCCGCTTCTTTTATGAGCGCGGGTCCTACTAGCGCACGTTCTCCGACTTCCGACCACATTAAGGGAGTTTTGCACTTTCTTCCGTAGAGGGCTTCGAATGGCGACATACCCAGGCTGGCTTGGTAGCCATTATTGTACGAGAATTCCGCATAGGGCAGACTCTGTTCCCAATCATTCCCATAGGTTAGTACACATGCTCTCAGCATATCTTCCATGATCTGATTCACCCTTTCGGTTTGACCATCCGTCTGTGGGTGGTATGCGGAGCTAAAATCTAACTTTGTGCCCATGGCTTGTGCAGGCTTTTCCAAAACCTAGATGTAAATTGGGTCCCTCTATCCGAGACAATTCTGCTAGGCACTCCATGTAACTTTACTATATTTTCCACGTAGAGTTTTGCCAGCTTTTCTCCACCATAAAGTGGTTCTTACGGGTATGAAATGTGCCGATTTAGTGAGTCGATCCACGATTACCCATATGGAATCGTGTCCCTTCTGTGTTCTGGGTAGACCCACTACAAAGTCCATTCCTATTCATCCCATTTCCAAACCGGAATGGGTAGGGGTTGCAATAACCCTGCTGGCTTTCGATGTTCGGCCTTGATCCTTTGACAAGTATCACATGTGCCACAAATCGTGCAATGTCTGCTTTCATCCCACTCCACCAATATTTTTGCCTTAAGTCCATATACATTTTGGTGGATCCTGGGTGGATGAGTAGGCCGAGTTGTGGCTTCGTCCATGATCATCTGCCGGAAGTCTCCATTCTGGGGCACACACATCCTATCCTCGTACCATAATGTCCCCTTATCGTCCACTCTAAAACCTGGCGCTTTGTTTTCTCCAGTTTGCTTGCAGATCTTTACTAACTCCTGATCCGAGCTTTGAGCCTCTCTAATTCTATCCTCTAGGGTTGATTGGACGCTTAACACATGGCTGGAACCTCGAGGAACAATGTGCACATTTAATCGTGCCATTTCCTCGCGCAGGTTGTCATCCTTGGTCCATAGGATTCCGGCTCAAGGCGTCGGCTACCACATTTGCTTTCCCGGGTGATAATGGATTTCCCAAATTATAGTCCTTGACTAACTCTAACCACCTCCTTTGTCTTAAGTTCAAATCTGGCTGGTAAGATGTATTCAAACTCTTATGGTCAGTGTAAATTTCACACTTATTCCCAACAAGTATGCCTCCAAATCTTGAGAGCATGTACTACGGCCGCTAATTCCAAGTCATGGGTCGGGTAATTCTGCTCATGAGTCCTGAGTTGGCGGGAAGCATACGCAACGACTTTCCCATCTTGCATCAGAACACACCCTAATCCTTGTCGGGATGCGTCACAATAAATGACAAAATCCCGATGAATGTCCGGTAGGGTTAACACTGGGCGGTTGTCAAACTTTTGCTTTAGTTCCTGAAAGCTTCTCTCACAAGATTCCGTCCAAGCGAACTTCTTCTCCTTTTTAAGGAGTTCTGTCATGGGTCGAGCCATCTTAGAGAATCCCTCGATAAATCTCCGATAGTATCCGGCTAACCCGAGAAAACTTCTGATCTCACTAACGTTAGTTGGCTGCTGCCAATTGGATACGGCTTCGACCTTCTCTGGGTCCACTGCTACGCCTTCCGCAGTCAGAATGTGACCAAGAAAAGCTACTCTCTCCAGCCAGAAGTCGCACTTGCTGAACTTGGCATATAACCTATGTGCCCTCAGCTTTTCCAATACTACCCGCAGATGTTGCTCATGTTCCTGAATATTCTTAGAGTAGATAAGTATGTCGTCGATAAAGACTACGACAAACTTATCCAGCTCGTCCATAAACACTTTGTTCATGAGATTCATAAAATAGGCAGGGGCATTGGTTAGTCCGAAGGACATTACGGTGAACCAAACTGCCCATAGCGGGTGACAAAAGCTGTCTTAGGGATGTCACTTTCCCTAATCTTGAGCTGAAAATATCCTGACCTTAGATCGATCTTGGAAAAGTACTTAGCTCCTTTTAGCTGATCGAAAAGGTCATCAATCCTAGGGAGGGGTACTTATTCTTAATGGTGACTTCATTCAGTGCCCCGGTAATCTACACACATCCTCATACTCCCGTCTTTCTTTTTGACAAACAGGACTGGGGCTCCCCAAGGCGACGAGCTTGGTCTATGAAAACCAATCCGTTGCAGTTCTTCTAGTTGCTTCTTTAATTCCGTCAATTCCGAGGCCGCCATCCTATAGGGCCTCTTGGCTATCGGAGAGGTTCCGGAATAAGGGTCTATGACGAATTCTATATCCCTGTCCGGCGGCCATACCGGGAAGCTCTTCAGGAAATACATCTGGGTATTCGTTTACTACCGGGACTCCTTCTAAGGGCTTGGCTTCCATGCTAAATACCATTGGGTCATATTTACTATCCCCGGTACGGCAGATCACTTGTACTCCTTCGTGTTGGTTAGGTGTACCACTTTATCAGTGCAGCCTATGAGACCATTGTGTCGGCTTAACCAATCCATCCCAAGGATCACATCTATTCCCCCAGGCTTAAGTACTACTAAATCTGCTAGAAAGTCTACCCCACTTAAATTGATCTTTACCCGTGGACAGCCTAATTGACAATTGATGTCGCCTCCGGGCGTCCGGGTTAATAGGGGTGTCTTTAGTAGTACTGTAGGTATTTTGTGTTTCTCCACATAGCTCGAGGATATAAACGAGTGCGATGCTCCAGAATCAAATAATACTGTCGCCAGAGCTGAGTTGACTAAGTACTCACCGAGCACTACGCCCTAAGCTTCCTGAGCCTCCTGCGCGTCGATGTGATTGACGCGGGCTCGTCCAAACGATTGCTGCTTCACCTGCTGGCCGCTGTCGTTGTTGCGGACGGGCACTCGGTTGGCACCGGTCAGGGCTGGTCTGGGCCCATTCACTGTGTTGGAGAGGTCGACGTTGCCGGCTTATTCTTGGCGTAGGGGCAATTGGCGATGAAGTGCCCTGTCTCTCGGCAGTTGAAACAAGCTCTAACATTGTTGTTGTCGGGGGTGGCCTGACTTGCACTGCTTTGCGGGGCCCTCGAGGTATTCTGGCTTCTAGGCGGGGCCTGTGATCCTGTCACCTGGGACTGAGTTCTATACTGCATTGGGGCCTGCGATCTTGGTGCAGTGTAGTTGGAGTTCCTCGGCTTTTGGAAGCGGTCCTGCTGGCGAGCCTTACTTTCCAAGAATTTGCGTTTATTGTCCTTTCTTTCTTCGGCCTTGGCCCTTTCTGTGAGGATGGCCTTGTTCATCAGGGTGTTGAAGTCTGGATAGATCTGGGGAGTAAGCAAGGTTCGGAGCTCTGGGCTTAATCCCTTCTTGAACATGTCTTGCTTTTTGTCGTCGTCGTTTACTTCTTCCGGCGCATATCGGGCCAATTCTATAAACCGGTGGGTGTATTCTTCCACCGTCATGCTCCCTTGTTGTAGTGCACGGAATTCATCCGCCTTGCGCTTCATGGTGGCCGAAGGGATGTGGTAGCGGCGGAACTCCCTTACAAATTCTCCCCAGGTGATGGTAGAGGCGTCTTCGGCTGCAGCACAATAGTTTTCCCACCAGGATAATGCCGTTCCGGTGAGCTGGTGGGCCGCCAGAAGGACTTTATCCCGGTCCTGGCATTCGAATGGTTTGAGCTTCCTCTGAATTACTCGCAACCAGTCGTCAGCATCCAACGGGTTGCAGGATCCGGCGAAGGTTGGTGGCTTGGTCCTTAGAAAGGCCGTCAGCATGTCGTTCATATTCTGCCCTCGCGGCTGCCGGTTAATGAGGGCGTTCGCCAGAGTCTCCAGTATGAGGGTCTGGTTATGGATGATTTGTGCCAGGTCTCCGAGGGGTGGGGGTGGTGGTAGTTGTTCTCCTTCTTGACTTCCCCCTCGGTTCTGGCTTACTTCTTGCTCTCCTTGGGGAAGATCTTGTTCAACGGGGTGTGCTCCGACACTAGCGGCTACGGGGTTCCGGCCACGGGAGGCCCTCACGACGTTCCGGGGGGTCACCTGTTGATTGGGTAAATCGGGGTTACGTTTATGTGATGTTTAAGTTGTTTAATACGTATATGCGGCGGAATCTACTTCCTGCCAGTAGTTATATAAACAAGCAGCACACAACAACACAACACACAATCATCACAAACAACAGGCACAAACACTTTATTACTGCGGAAAGGGGGTACAGCTTGGGGTAGGGCTAGGTCTCGCACTACTCGTCCAGGGTCATGCCCGAGGGCACGATTTAAACAAAAGGGGCTGGGGTGTACACCGCTAGGGTGGCGTCGGTCATTCTACTCGCGGGGCAGGCCTTCCTCTGGGGCGGAAAGCGTGAGTGATCCTTGGTCGCCATCCTCTGGATTTCCATCGGTCGAGGGTTGCGCCGCCGCATTTTCTTTAGCGGCAGCAGCGGAACTTTCAGGGTTCTCGGGTGGGGCTTGTGTGTTTCTGAAGAGTGTCCCCCATCCTATGACGGGTGTCCCGAGTAAAACATGGTCTTCCCCAATTGCCGGGACTGGTGTTCCACTTTGGGTCCAATCTTGCATACGCCGGTCTCGGGCCTGCCTGAGGCTCTCTTGAGCGACTGCTTCGTTACTGACCGCGGCTGCGGCTCTTGCCTCGGCATGGGCGGCTCGGATCTGCTGTATCCTCACCGCGAGCTCTGCTTGCTCAGCTCGATGGGTCTGCTCCCTTAGAAGGTTGGCTTGCTCATCAAAGAGTTGGTCCAGGGCGGCTAGGTAAGTGGCCACTTGGTACAGGGGGCCTTCTTCGTGGCGTCGTCGCTCCAGGTTTCTCATTCGTGCTTCCCAGACTGGGGTCCTGATGGCCGGCGGGAAGAACTTCGCTGGCGTGGGGGCGAGGTGTTCTTCAAAAATCCGGCACAAATAACGGAGTGCTTTTCTGATGGCCAGGGGGTAGGTATCTTGGTGTCTAAACCCTGTGGCGGTCGCGCGCCAGGGCTGGATGTCGGGGTAGCGGTTGCTCCTGGCGATGACCAGGATCACCCTGCAGCGGAGGGTACCATGGTGCTCGTACCCTCGGCTGTAGTACCTTGGGCGCTCCGTAACGCCAAGGTCTTCCAGGGTGTTGATCAAGAGGCTGGGGAATCCAGGTGCAGCTTGGCAATCGCCCTGGGTCCATCCTTCCTCAGCCATCTGAAACAGAAACAGGGTAAACAATCTGGTACAGGTGCAAAAGCGAGTAGATGATATTTATTATTACAACAAGGGTGGTACAGTTTTCATGGATACGTGGTCATTAGGGTCGGGTTTTTGCTAGGGGTGCTAATCCTATCATGGGGATTCTTCCTCGGTCCTGATAGAGCGCTTCTTTATCGGAAGGAACCGATCCATCTCGTTTTCGGTCTGAGTACCCTTGTCCCAATGGGTCTCCATGGGTTCTTCTTCTTCTTCTTCGATCCATCCACCTATCCCGTTGCGGGTCTCGTATTCTTGCATCTGGGCTCGGAGGGCGGCTAAGGAATACTCGGCGGTTGCAGCTCTTGTCCGTTGTTGCTCCAGCTCCTGGGTTATCTTTTCAATCCCCTGGATTAGCTTCTTCAGTTGTGCCGACTGTTCGCGGCAGAGTGCATCCAAGCCAGTAAGGTAGATGGATAGGTGGGAGACCGCATCTTCTAAGTCTTCTTCTTCTCGTCCAAGTCTCCTCATCCGGGCAATCCAAGTGCGTCCACTTCCTTCAGCGGGTGGGAAAAATCCCATAGAAGTCCGCTGAAGGTGGTGCCTGTAGAGCACACGCAATCGCCGTAGGGCTTTACGGGCGGCCTTTCGGTAGGTGTCAGGGAAACGGAAGCCAGTTGTGGAGATAAACCAAGGGTCCACAACAGGGTAGCGGGTGCTCCTCTCCACAAAAATCATCGTGTCGCACCGAAGGGTGCCACCGGAGGTATATTCTCGGTAGGCGTACTCCGGCGTCTCCATAACTCCAACGCGTTCCAGGCTGAGCAACAATAACTTAGGAAGGCCAGGCTCTGCGTAGCAGACTCCGTTGACCCATCCATTGTCAGCCATCTGGAACAGGGTAAAAACCAGTGGTGAGTGTTTGTGTGAGAAAAGAGCTAAGCCAGCGCAAATCCTAGGGCTTAAAAAGGGTTTCGCTCCTAGGGTCACATCCTACGGCCAGCCTACGGCTCTGATACCACCTGAAGCGTCTCCCCATCAGGGAAGACTTAAAAGTGTTGATTTATCAGTCCCAGGAGGCTGATAACACTTTTATTACATCAGATGGTACATCACCGTACAACTCTACGCGGTAATGGGCAGTGAAGCGCCACTATCGCGAGGATTACAACCAGAACCCACACAACTACACTAGCTACGAACAAAGGGTCATCAGAGTCTTGCGCCATGCGGAATCCAACGGTGGCCTCAACCACAGGCAAGACTGGGTGCAGGACGAAACCCTAGTCGTTGTCTTCGGGGATGTAGTCTGGGTCTTCCACTGTAAAAGTAAGAGAGGGGTGAGTACGAACGTACTCAGCAAGTCCAATCACACCCACGGAGGGGGTATAACAGTAATCGTATGCACAGGACAATCCAAGGATAGGTTATGGTTCATTTGTGAAAAACTCACTGTATGCAAGGGTTCGTTTAAAAACGATTTCCAAAATGAGTTTTCTAATACCAAGGAGCACACGATTTTGATCCACACAGGATCCAAGTTTTAAACTGCTACCGGACTCCCCGTCCGCCGTAGCACACGGCACAACTGCCGGACACTTTCCAAACAACTCACGCCAGCCCATTCATTCCCAGAGAGAATCACTAGTTATGTGACCACACCGTAACTTGCCCAATACCGTGGGCACGGCTATTCGAATAGATTTTAACTCTGCAGAGGTGTGCAACTTTACCCACAGGTGGGGTACCACAGCACGAACACCTTAGTGCCGGTGCAGATCCCAACAAAGCCATTACCCACCTTAGCTAGACCTGACTAGCCACCACGGGATCCATCAAGGGGTCATTCGACCTATCTCCGAGGTTTAACCGGGGCATAAGTCACACAGAGCTTATCCCTTCTCCTTGATCACCTGTTGCTCTCAGCTCTCCTGGTGGCTATCAGACCAACTAGTGGGATTTATGCTAAGCCGTTGCCCATACAACGGTCAAGTGGTTCGCACGACAAGAAGCTAGGTGAGATGTCACATCAACTCGGTCCTTAGGGGTGACAGGATGGATATCTCCCTTCCTCGCTCAACCACATAGGTACGAGCACACCAACGGCAATTCACACAGAAATGCCATCCATCCCGTCCGACTCGTTTCTCAAATCCACACTTTACCCTTTCCCACACCCACGCATTTTTCTTTATAAAATCAGGTATTCAAGGTATGGCTATCACGGCAAGGGTGGCTATCCTACCATGTTTTCAACACACAAAACAATGCAATTTTATAAAACAGGCCACTGGGTTGTGTTTAAAAAAACTAGGACAGAAACATGCATCAAAGGGCGGAATTGAACTTGCCATCGTCGAACTTTTGCGAGAAGTCCTGGTCGAAGCACTGTCCCTCGGGTTCGGGGTCGCAGTACTGATCCTCGTTTGCTTGGTCACGCTCGGGTCCTTCCTCGTTCACTCCGTGTCCTACGACGCAATCAAACAGGCACACAATCAAGCACAAGAAGTAAAAGCTTTTATCGTCGAGCTTGAATCGGAAATAATTTAGTTACGGAGGTCGGGGCAATATCTCTGGGTGGTTTCCTAATGGCATGGCTAAAACTATACTAGAAATGGCGTGGTAGAGTTTCGGGTCAATCGGAGGTCGTTTCGCACATAAAATGACGAGCTAAAGGGGTTCGGGGGGTTAAACAGGGCTCTCGGGGTTTATCTGTAAGTATCCGGAAAGAGCGAGGGCCTTTTTGTAAATCTTATAAATTCTCGGGGCATGCTAAAGAGCGTCAAGTGTATCTAGGCTCAAGTATTAGAGGGTCCTTTTTGAATTAATGGGACAACACGGGGTTTCTTTTGTAAAAGGGAAGTGAATAAGGGCATGCTCATAGGAAGGAGGGGGTTTTTGGGAAAAATCAGAAAGGGGAGGGGGTTTGGGTAAGAACACCCTTCTCCTTCCTCTCCCCCGTGCAAAACAGAGGAGGGGGGGAAGGCAGGGCGCCGGCGGTGGCCTGACCCGGCCGGCCGGGGCACGGCGGCGGCCCGGGAGTGGGGGGAAAGCGGGAGGGGGGCGCGGGGAACCCATCCCCGGCCTTACCTCGGGCCGAGGTGGAGCGAGGGAAGCTGCCCACGGGGGCGTGCGGCGGCGGGCACAGGGGCTCGTGGAGGCGGCGCCGGGCTGGGGAGGGCGAGGGGCCGGGTGGGCGGTGGCGGTCGTGGGGGTGCCGGGGTGCTCCCCGACCCCCTTTTATAGGCGGCCAAGGTAGGTGGCGGCGGTGGCCGGTGAGGAGGGGCAGGCGGGCGGTGCGGGGCACCTTAATGGTGCCCGTGTCGTGGAGCGGCGGCGCGGGCGGCGAGGCCGGGACGACGCGACGGCTCGGCACGCGCGGGCACAGTGCGGCGTCAGCGGCCGGGCACAGCGAGCGCGCGCGGGGGAAGGGCTGCGGCGGCGCGTGTCGCGGCGTCCGTGCGCGTGCGGCGCGGCTCGGTTCGGGCCAGGGCGATGGCGTGGCGACGGGCGGCGCGGCGGGGTGTGCGGCCACGCGGGGCACGCGCGGGCGCGCGCGTGGGCTCGGGTGCGTGCGCGGTAAGGCCGGGCAGAGCGCGTGCGCGGCGCCCAGGGCCGGCGCACAGCCGTGCAGCATTCGGGAGCAGGGGAAGGGGGAAACAGGGAGAAGAGGAGGAACAGGAAGAAAAGGAGAAAGGAAAGGGAGGAAAAAAGAAAAGGGAGGAAAAGAAAAAGGAAAAGGGGGAAAGGAAAAGAAATAGAGAGAAGGAGAGAAAAGAAAAAGAGGGGGGGAGGAGTGCCGGCGCCGGTCGCGGCGGCGACCGCGGCCGATCGGCCACGCGCGCGCAGGATTCGCGCGCCGCGCGAGAAAGGACTTACGCCAGCGCTAATTGCGGAGAGTGGTCGCGCGGGTCGGCACGCGCGCGGTATTCGCGCGAGAGGAGAAAGAAAAGGAAGGGAGTCGCGTCTGCGTTAATCACGGCGGACGGTCGCGCGTGGGCGAGCGATGCGGAACGGAACAGCGCTCCGGTTAGGGTTAGGGTTTTCACGTCGAACCGTTTTTACGAATCACTCTAGCGCAGGATTTTATTAAGTGAATTTTCAGGGCGTTACAATTGCCCCAGAGCGCAGAGCTGTTCACTTCATGTTTGGGGGGCAGGTGTTTGGTTTGTCCAGAGCGACACTCGCAGGGATTCTAGGAGTTGACTTGGTTGACGTCTCCCTGCACGAGATGGTATATGGTGATGCAGATCCACCGCGCAGAGCCATGATTGGCGGAATAGCACCTTCTCACGAGGCTATCTCACAGTGCTTCCGCCAGCCCTTCCCGGCTTCCTACGCCAGAGTACCGAGCTTGCTGACTGTGACGCCCTTAAAATTTACCAAATTAAATCGCGCGCTAATGTGTTTCAATGAAAAACCACTCGTCATCGAAACCCTAAACCTAGCCCCTCATGTCCAACAGCGGACTTAACCGCCGTCACATCTCGCACCGCTCACGCGCGACCGTCCGCCGTAATTAACGCAGATGCGACCCCTTCCTTTTTCTCCTCTCCTCGTGCCGCGCGCATGGCCGACCGGCCGCGACCAATGCCGCAAGATGCGCCGACGCTCCTCGTGCCGCGAGCGAACCCCGCGCGCGCGTGGCCGCGGTCGCCGCCGCGATCGGCGCCGGCGCGTCCTTTTTCTCTCCTCTCTCTTTTTCTTTTTCTTCCCCCCATTTCTTCCTTTTTCTTTTCTTTTTCCAACCTCTCTCTCTCTTTTTATTTCTCTCCTTTCCTCTCTCCCCTTTTCCTTTTTCTTTCCCTTTCCTTCCCCCTCTTCCCTTCCTCTCCCCTCTCTTTCCCCTGGCTCTGCTCCCGGGCGCCCGAGCGCCGCTGTGCGCTGGCCCCGCCCGGCAGTGCCGCGCGCGCGCACGCCGTGCGCTGCAGCGCCGCGCGCGCGCACGCCGTGCGCTGCCGCGCCGCGCACGCGCCCGCTCTGGCCCGCGCCGTGCTGCGCCCTCCGCGCGACGCGCTGCGCCCCGGGCCGCGCCACGCCGCCCCGCGCGCGCACGCGGCCGCGCCGCCCGCCGTTCGCCGTACCGCTCGCCGCTGTGCACCCCGCCTTGCCGCTCGCGCCGCCCCTGTGCCGGCCCAGCACCACGTGCGAGCTCGGCGCCCTCCCCGCCACGCCGCGTCGCGACGACGGAGTGCGGCCGAGGCGCCATTAATGGCCCCTCACCGGCCACCACCGCCCCGCCATTTCCCCGGCTATAAAACGGCCCCTTGCGCAGCCCCTCACTCCCCCACAACTCCCTCCGCCGCCGCTTGCCTCCCCCCCCTGTCCCCAGCGCCGCCGCCGCCTGTGGCCTTGCCGCCGCCGCCTCCCACCGTGGGCCCACTCCCCCACCGCGCCCCAAACCGAGGTGAGGCCGGGAACTGATTTCCCGTGACCCCCTCTCCCTTTCCCCCGCGCCCCCGAGCCGCTCTGGCCCTGGCCGGCCGGAATTTGGGCCGCCGGCGCCCCCCTCCATCCCCTCCTCTGCTCTGTGCGGGAGGAAGGAGGAGGAAAGGGGTTATTTGCCCAAAACCCCCTCCCCTTTCCTGTTTTTCCAAAGGAAACCCCCCCCTTCCCTCTAACACACATATCCACCTCTTTTTACGAAAGGAACCCCGCTCTTTTTAATATTTCGAACCAAGCCCCCCCCCACCACGTAAACCTAATTACACTCGTCACCCATTAGTATGCCTGAATGTTTCTAGTATTTGCAATTAGATCCCTACCCATTTCAGATAATCGCGAATGAGCCCCTGAACCCCTGTTTAAGCCCTAAAACCCACTTTAGCGCGTCATTTTATGTGCAAAACGACCTCCGATTGACCCGAAACTCTACCACGCCCTTTCTAGTATAGTTTTAGCCATGCCATTAAGAAACCACCCAGAGATATTGCCCCTAACTCCGTAACTAAATTATTTCCGATTCAAGCCTATCGGTAAAAGCTTTTAGTTCTTTCGCTTGATTGTGTGTCTGTTTGTTTGCGTCGTAGGACACGGAGTAAACGACGAGGTTTCCGACCGCGACCAGGCAACTGAGGACCAGTACTGCGACCCCGAACCCGAAGGACAGTGCTTCGATCAGGACTTCCCGCAAGGGTTTGACGATGGCAAGTTCAATTCCGCCCTTTGATGCATGTTTTTGTCCTAGTTTTTATAAACACAACCCGATGGCCTGTTTTATAAAATTGCATGGTTTTGCGTGCCGTAACCATGGTAGGATAGCCACCCTTGTTGTGACAACCATACCTTGACCACCTGATTTTATAAAGAAAGTGCGTGTGTGTGAGAAAGGGTAAAATGTGGATTTGAGAAACGAGTCGGACGGGATGGATGGCATTTCTGTGTGAATTGCCGTTGGTGTGCTCGTACCTGTGTGGTTGAGCGAGGAAGGGAGATGTCCATCCTGTCACCCCTAAGGACCGAGTTGTTGTGACATCTCACCTAGCTTCCTGTCGTGCAAACCACTTGACCGTTGTATGGGCAACGGCTTGGCCTAATCCCACTAGTTAGTCTGATAGCCATCAGGAGAGCTGGGAGCAACGGGAGATCAAGGAGACGGGATAAGCTCTGTGTGACTTATGCCCCGGTTAAACCTCAGTGATAGGTCGAATGACCCCTTGATAGATCCCGTGGTGGCTAGTCAGGTCTAGCTAAGGTGGGTAAGGGCTTCGATGGGATCTGCACCGGCGCTAAGGTGTTCGTGTTGTGGTACCCCGCCTGTGGGTAAAGTTGCACACCTCTGCAGAGTTAAAATCTATTCGAATAGCCGTGCCCACGGTATTGGGCAAGTTATGGTGTGGTCACATAACTAGTGTTTCTCTCTGGGAATGGATGGGCTGGTGTGAGTTGTTTGGAAAGTGTCCGGCAGTTGTGCCGTGTGCTACGGCGGACAGGGAGTCCGGTAGCAGCTTAAAACTTGGATCCTGTGGGGATCAAAATCGTGTGCTCCTTGGTATTGGAAAACTTGTTGTGAAAATGTTTTCAAAACGAACCCTTGCATACAGTTGAGTTTTTCACAAATGAACCATAACCTATCCTTGGATTATCCTGTGCATATGATTACTGTTATACCCCCTCCGTGGGTGTGATTGGACTTGCTGAGTACGTTTGTACTCACCCCTCTCTTACTTTTACAGTGGAAGACCCAGACTATATCCCCGAAGACAACGAGTAGGGTTTCGTCCTGCACCCAGTCTTGCCTGTGGTTGAGGCCACCGTTGAATTCCGCATGGCGCCAGACTCTGATGATCCTTTGTTCGTAGCTAGTGTAGTTGTGTGGGTTGTGGTTGTAATCCTCGCGATAGTGGCGCTTCACTGCCCATTACCGCGTAGAGTTGTACGGTGATGTACCATCTGATGTAATAAAAGTGTTATCAGCCTCCTGGGACTGATAAATCGACACTTTTAAGTCTTCCCTGATGGGGGGGACGCTTCAGGTGGTATCAGAGCCGTAGGCTGGCCGTAGGATGTGACCCTAGGAGCGAAACCCTTTTTAAGCCCTAGGATTTGCGCTGGCTTAGCTCTTTTCTCACACAAACACTCACCACTGGTTTTTACCCTGTTCCAGATGGCTGACAATGGATGGGTCAACGGAGTCTGCTACGCAGAGCCTGGCCTTCCCAAGTTATTGTTGCTCAGCCTGGAACGCGTTGGGGTTATGGAAACACCGGAGTACGCCTACCGAGAATACATCTCCGGTGGCACCCTTCGGTGCGACACGATGATTTTTGTGGAGAGAAGCACCCGCTACCCTGATGTGGACCCTTGGTTCATCTCCACCACTGGCTTCCGTTTCCCCGACACCTATCGAAAGGCCGCTCGTAAAGCCTTGCGACGACTGCGTGTATTCTACAAGCACCACCTTCAGCGGACCCCTATGGGATTTTTCCCACCCGCTGAAAGAAGAGGGCGCACTTGGGTTGCCCGAATGAGGGGACTTGGACGAGAAGAAGAAGACCTGGAAGACACGGTTTCCCACCTGTCCATCTACCTCACTGGCTTAGATGCACTCTGCAACGAGCAGGCGGCACAACTGAAGAAATTAATCCATGGAGTTGAAAAGATAACCCAGGAGCTGGAGGAACAACGGACAAGAGCCGCAAACGCCGAGTACTCCTTAGCCGCCCTCCAAGCCCAGATGCAAGAGTACGAGAACCGCAACGGAATAGGTGGATGGATCGAGGAAGAAGAAGAAGAACCCATGGAAACCCATTGGGATAAGGGTACTCAGACCGAAAATGAGATGGATCGGTTCCTTCCAATAAAGAAGCGCTCTATCAGGGCCGAGGAAGAATCCCCATGATAGGATTAGCACCCCGAGCTAGAACCCTAACCTAATGTCCACGTATCCATGAAAGTTGTACCACCCTTGTTGTAATAATAAATATCATCTACTCCCGTTTGCACCTATACCAGGTTGTTTACCCTATTTCTGTTTCAGATGGCTGAGGAAGGATGGACCCAGGGCGATTGCCAAGCTGCACCTGGATTCCCCAGCCTCTTGATCGACACCCTGGAAGGCCTTGGCGTTACGGAACGCCCAAGGTACTACAGCCGAGAGTACGAGCACCATGGTACCCTCCGCTGCAGGGTGATCCTGGTCATCGCCAGGAGCAACCGCTACACCGACATCCAGCCTTGGCGAGCGACCGCCACAGGATTTAGACACCAAGATACCTACCCCCTGGCCATCAGAAAAGCACTTCGTTATTTGTGCCGGATTTTTGAAGAACACCTCGCCCCCACGCCAGCGAAGTTCTTCCCGCCGGCCATCAGGACCCCAGTCTGGGAAGCGCGCATGAGAGACCTGGAGCGACGTCGCCACGAAGAAGGCCCCCTGTACCAAGTGGCCACCTACCTAGCCGCCCTGGACCAACTCCTTGATGAGCAAGCCAACCTTCTAAGGGAGCAGACCCATCGAGCCGAGCAAGCAGAGCTCGCGGTGAGGATACAGCAGATCCGAGCCGCCCATGCCGAAGCAAGAGCCGCAGCCGCGGTCAGTAGCGAAGCTGTCGCCCAGGAAAGCCTCAGGCAGGCCCGAGACCGGCGTATGCAAGATTGGACCCAAAGTGGAACACCAGTCCCGGCAATTGGGGAAGACCATGTTTTACTCGGAACACCCGTCATAGGATGGGGGACACTCTTCAGAAACACACAAGCCCCACCCGAGAACCCTGAAAGCTCTGCTGCCGCCGATGGAGGGGATGCTGCTATGCAACCCCTGACCGATGGGAACCCAGAAGACGGCGAACGAGAACCTCTCACCCTGTCCGCCCCGGAAGAAGACACACCACGCAAGTAGAGTGACCGACGCCATCCCAGTGATGCCTTCCCAGCCTTCCTGTTTAAGACGTGCCCTTTTGCAAGACCCTGGCCGAGTAGCACGAGACTTAATCGTACCCCTAAGTTGTATCCTCCCTGCTTAATAAAATAGTTGGTGCTTGTTGCTTGTGATGTTGTGTGCTGATGTGTTGTGTGCTGCTTAATTATATAGATATCGGCAGAAGGTAGATTCTGCCTTATATATATACGAATTAAATAACTTAAACATCACATAACCGTAACCCCAATTTACCCAATCAACAGGTGACTCCCCGGAACATCGCGAGGGCCTCCCGCGGCCGGAACCCCGTAGCCGCTAGTGTCGGAGCACAGCCCGCTGAACAAGATCTCCCCCAAGAAGAGCAAGAAGTAAGCCAGAACCGAAGGGGAAGTCAAGAAGGAGAACAACTACCACCACCCCCACCCCTCGGAGACCTGGCGCAGATCATCCATAACCAAACTCTCATTCTGGAGACACTGGCGAATGCCCTCATTAACCGGCAGCCACGAGGGCAGAATATGAACGACAAGCTGACGGCCTTCCTGAGGACCAAGCCACCTACCTTCGCCGGATCCTGCAACCCGTTGGATGCTGACGACTGGTTGCGAGTAATTCAGAGGAAGCTCGAACCATTCGAATGCCAGGACCGGGATAAAGTCCTACTGGCAGCCCACCAGCTCACCGGAACGGCATTATCCTGGTGGGAAAACTATTGTGCCGCAGCCGAAGATGCCTCCACCATTACCTGGGGAGAATTTGTAAGGGAGTTCCGCCGCTACCACATCCCTTCAGCCACTATGAAGCGCAAGGCGGACGAATTCCGCGCACTTCAACAGGGGAGTATGACGGTGGAAGAATATACCCACCGATTCATAGAATTGGCCCGATATGCGCCGGAAGAGGTGAACGACGATGATAAAAAGCAAGACATGTTCAAGAAGGGGTTAAGCCCAGAGCTCCGGACCTTGCTTACTCCCCAGATCTATCCGGACTTCAACACCCTAATGAACAAGGCCATCCTCACGGAAAGGGCCAAGGCCGAAGAAAGAAAGGACAACAAACGCAAGTTCTTGGAAAGTAAGGCTCGCCAACAAGACCGCTTCCAAAAGCCGAGGAACTCCAACTACACAGCACCAAGATCTCAGGCTCCGATGCAGTATAGGACTCAGTCGCAAGTGACAGGACCACAGGCCCCGCCCAGGAGCCAGAATACCACGAGGGCCCCGCAGAGCAATACAAGCCAGGTCACCCCCGACAACAACAATGTTAGGGCCTGCTTCAACTGCCGTGAGATAGGGCATTATATTGCCAATTGCCCTTATGCCAAGAACAAGCCGGCCACACCAGCCTTCTCCAACTCGGTGAATGGACCCAGACCAGCCCTGACCGGTGCTAACCAAGTGCCCGTCCGCAACAACGACGGCAGCCAGCAGGGGAAGCAGCAATCATTTGGACGAGCCCGCGTCAATCACATCGACGCGCAGGAGGCTCAAGAAGCTCAGGGCGTAGTGCTCGGTGAGTACCTAGTCAACTCAGCCCTAGCAACAGTATTATTTGATTCTGGAGCATCGCACTCGTTCATATCCTCAAGCTTTGTGGAAAAACACAAAATACCCACAGTACTACTAAATACACCCCTATTAACCCGGACGCCTGGAGGCGACATCAATTGTCAATTAGGCTGTCCATGGGTAAGGATCAATTTAAGTGGGGTAGAATTTCTAGCAGATTTGGTAGTACTTAAGTCTGGGGGAATAGACGTGATTCTTGGGATGGACTGGTTAAGCCGACACAATGGTCTCATAGGCTGTACTGACAAAGTGGTACACCTAACAAACCCTGAAGGAGTACAAGTGATCTGCCATACCCGGGATAGTAAATTTGACCCCATGGTGTTTAGCATGGAAGCCCAGCCCTTAGAAGGAGTCCCGGTAGTGAACGAATACCCAGATGTTTTTCCCGAGGAACTTCCCGGCATGCCACCAGACAGGGATATAGAATTCGTCATCGACCTTAACCCCGGAACCTCCCCTATAGCCAAGAGACCCTATAGGATGGCGGCCTCGGAATTGACGGAATTAAAGAAGCAACTAGAAGAACTACAACGGATTGGTTTTATCAGACCAAGCTCGTCGCCATGGGGAGCCCCGGTTCTGTTTGTCAAAAAGAAAGACGGGAGCATGAGGATGTGTGTGGATTACCGGGCACTGAATGAAGTTACCATTAAGAATAAGTACCCCCTCCCCAGGATTGATGACCTGTTCGATCAGCTAAAAGGAGCCAAGTACTTTTCCAAGATCGATTTAAGGTCAGGATATTTTCAACTCAAGATTAGGGAAAGTGACATCCCTAAGACAGCTTTTGTCACTCGCTACGGGCAATTTGAGTTCACCGTAATGTCCTTCGGACTAACCAATGCTCCTGCCTATTTTATGAATCTCATGAACAAGGTATTTATGGACGAGCTGGATAAGTTTGTCGTAGTCTTTATTGACGACATACTTATCTACTCTAAGAGTATTCAGGAGCATGAGCAACATCTGCGGGTAGTATTGGAAAAGCTGAGGGCACAAAGGTTATATGCCAAGTTCAGCAAGTGCGACTTCTGGCTGGAGAAAGTAGCTTTCCTTGGTCACATTCTGACTGCGGAAGGCGTAGCAGTGGACCCAGAGAAGGTCGAAGCCGTTTCCAATTGGCAGCAACCAACTAACGTTAGTGAAATCAGGAGCTTCCTTGGTTTAGCCGGGTATTATCGGAGATTTATCGAGGGATTCTCTAAGATAGCCCGACCCATGACGGAACTTCTCAAGAAGGAGAAAAAGTTCGCTTGGACAGAATCCTGTGAGAAGAGTTTTCAAGAATTGAAGCGAAGACTGACAACCGCCCCAGTGCTGACCCTACCGGACATTCATCGGGACTTTGTCATTTATTGTGATGCGTCCCGACAAGGTTTAGGGTGCGTACTGATGCAAGACGGGAAGGTCGTTGCATATGCCTCCCGCCAACTCAAGACTCATGAGCAGAACTACCCGACCCATGATTTGGAACTAGCAGCCGTAGTGCATGCCCTTAAAATTTGGAGACACTACCTGATCGGAAACAAGTGTGAGGTTTACACCGACCACAAGAGTCTAAAGTACATCTTTACTCAGCCAGATTTAAATTTAAGGCAGAGGAGATGGTTGGAGTTGGTCAAGGACTATAATCTGGAAATTCAGTATCACCCCGGAAAGGCGAACGTGGTAGCCGATGCCTTAAGTCGGAAATCCTATGGGCCCACGAATGACCATCTGCGAGAGGAAATGGCACAATTAAATGTGCACATTATACCCCGAGGTTCCAGCCAAGTGCTAAACGTCCAATCCACATTAGAGGATAAGATTAGAGAAGCCCAAAGCTCGGATCAAGAGTTAGTAAAAATTCGCAAACAAACCGGAGAAAACAAAGCACCGGGTTTCAGAGTGGATGATAAGGGAACATTATGGTACGAGGATAGAATTTGTGTACCCCAGAATGGAGACTTCCGGCAGATAATTATGGACGAAGCACATAACTCGGCCTACTCTATCCACCCAGGATCCACCAAAATGTACATGGACATAAAGCAAAAATATTGGTGGTATGGAATGAAAGCGGATATTGCACGATTTGTGGCTCATTGTGATACTTGCCAAAGGATCAAGGCCGAGCATCAGAAACCGGCGGGATTATTGCAACCCTTGCCTATTCCGGTATGGAAATGGGATGAGATAGGCATGGACTTTGTAGTGGGACTGCCCAGAACGCAGAAAGGACACGATTCCATATGGGTAATTGTGGATCGACTCACTAAATCGGCACATTTCGTACCCGTAAGGACCACTTATGGCGGAGAAAAGCTGGCAAAACTTTACGTGGAAAATATAGTGAAGCTACATGGAGTGCCCAGCAGAATCGTCTCGGATAGAGGGACCCAATTTACATCTAGGTTTTGGAAAAGCCTACATAAAGCCATGGGCACTAAGTTAGATTTTAGCTCCGCGTACCACCCACAGACGGATGGTCAAACCGAAAGGGTAAATCAGATCATGGAAGATATGCTGAGAGCATGTGTACTAACCTATGGGAATGATTGGGAACAGAGTCTGCCCTACGCGGAATTCTCATACAATAATAGTTACCAAGCCAGCCTGGGTACGTCGCCATTCGAAGCTCTCTACGGAAGAAAGTGCAAAACTCCCTTAATGTGGTCGGAGGTCGGAGAACGTGCCCTAGAAGGACCCGACTTTATAAAAGAGGCAGAAGAAAAGGTAGCGGAGATCCGCGAGAAATTGAAAGCAGCTCAGTCCCGACAAAAGAGTTACGCAGACAGAAAGAGGCGAGAGATAAGTTTCCACCCAGGAGATTTTGTTTATCTCAAAGTCTCACCCATCCGAGGAACGCGAAGGTTTCAAGTACAAGGAAAATTGGCCCCCCGATACATTGGGCCGTATCAAGTTCTAAAGAAAGTCGGAGCCGTGGCGTACCGACTAGAGTTACCAGAAGAAATGTCAGATATACACCCAGTGTTCCATGTCTCGCAATTAAGAAGGTGTCTGAGAGTACCCGAGGGAGAACATGTGCTGGTGGAAACAATAGACCTGCAGCCGGATTTGCGATATCAGGAAGTGCCGGTCAAGATTCTAGACACTGTCACTAAGAGGACCAGAAACTCCGAAGTACGGATATGCAGAGTTCAGTGGAGCAGACACGGAGTAGAAGAAGCGACCTGGGAACGCGAGGAGGCTCTAAAGAAAGAATTTCCCTATCTGTTTAGGAACCAGCCGAATCTCGAGGACGAGATTCATTTAAGTGGGGTAGGTTTGTGACGCCCTTAAAATTTACCAAATTAAATCGCGCGCTAATGTGTTTCAATGAAAAACCACTCATCATCGAAACCCTAAACCTAGCCCCTCATGTCCAACAGCGGACTTAACCGCCGTCACATCTCGCACCGCTCACGCGCGACCGTCCGCCGTAATTAACGCAGATGCGACCCCCTTCCTTTTTCTCCTCTCCTCGTGCCGCGCGCATGGCCGACCGGCCGCGACCAATGCCGCAAGATGCGCCGACGCTCCTCGTGCCGCGAGCGAACCCCGCGCGCGCGTGGCCGCGGTCGCCGCCGCGATCGGCGCCGGCGCGTCCTTTTTCTCTCCTCTCTCTTTTTCTTTTTCTTCCCCCCATTTCTTCCTTTTTCTTTTCTTTTTCCAACCTCTCTCTCTCTTTTTATTTCTCTCCTTTCCTCTCTCCCCTTTTCCTTTTTCTTTCCCTTTCCTTCCCCCTCTTCCCTTCCTCTCCCCTCTCTTTCCCCTGGCTCTGCTCCCGGGCGCCCGAGCGCCGCTGTGCGCTGGCCCCGCCCGGCAGTGCCGCGCGCGCGCACGCCGTGCGCTGCAGCGCCGCGCGCGCGCACGCCGTGCGCTGCCGCGCCGCGCACGCGCCCGCTCTGGCCCGCGCCGTGCTGCGCCCTCCGCGCGACGCGCTGCGCCCCGGGCCGCGCCACGCCGCCCCGCGCGCGCACGCGGCCGCGCCGCCCACCGTTCGCCGTACCGCTCGCCGCTGTGCACCCCGCCTTGCCGCTCGCGCCGCCCCTGTGCCGGCCCAGCACCACGTGCGAGCTCGGCGCCCTCCCCGCCACGCCGCGTCGCGACGACGGAGTGCGGCCGAGGCGCCATTAATGGCCCCTCACCGGCCACCACCGCCCCGCCATTTCCCCGGCTATAAAACGGCCCCTTGCGCAGCCCCTCACTCCCCCACAACTCCCTCCGCCGCCGCTTGCCTCCCCCCCCTGTCCCCAGCGCCGCCGCCGCCTGTGGCCTTGCCGCCGCCCGCCTCCCACCGTGGGCCCACTCCCCCACCGCGCCCCAAACCGAGGTGAGGCCGGGAACTGATTTCCCGTGACCCCCTCTCCCTTTCCCCCGCGCCCCCGAGCCGCTCTGGCCCTGGCCGGCCGGAATTTGGGCCGCCGGCGCCCCCTCCATCCCCTCCTCTGCTCTGTGCGGGAGGAAGGAGGAGGAAAGGGGTTATTTGCCCAAAACCCCCTCCCCCTTTCCTGTTTTTCCAAAGGAAACCCCCCCCTTCCCTCTAACACACATATCCACCTCTTTTTACGAAAGGAACCCCGCTCTTTTTAATATTTCGAACCAAGCCCCCCCCACCACGTAAACCTAATTACACTCGTCACCCATTAGTATGCCTGAATGTTTCTAGTATTTGCAATTAGATCCCTACCCATTTCAGATAATCGCGAATGAGCCCCTGAACCCCTGTTTAAGCCCTAAAACCCACTTTAGCGCGTCATTTTATGTGCAAAACGACCTCCGATTGACCCGAAACTCTACCACGCCCTTTCTAGTATAGTTTTAGCCATGCCATTAAGAAACCACCCAGAGATATTGCCCCTAACTCCGTAACTAAATTATTTCCGATTCAAGCCTATCGGTAAAAGCTTTTAGTTCTTTCGCTTGATTGTGTGTCTGTTTGTTTGCGTCGTAGGACACGGAGTAAACGACGAGGTTTCCGACCGCGACCAGGCAACTGAGGACCAGTACTGCGACCCCGAACCCGAAGGACAGTGCTTCGATCAGGACTTCCCGCAAGGGTTTGACGATGGCAAGTTCAATTCCGCCCTTTGATGCATGTTTTTGTCCTAGTTTTTATAAACACAACCCGATGGCCTGTTTTATAAAATTGCATGGTTTTGCGTGCCGTAACCATGGTAGGATAGCCACCCTTGTTGTGACAACCATACCTTGACCACCTGATTTTATAAAGAAAGTGCGTGTGTGTGAGAAAGGGTAAAATGTGGATTTGAGAAACGAGTCGGACGGGATGGATGGCATTTCTGTGTGAATTGCCGTTGGTGTGCTCGTACCTGTGTGGTTGAGCGAGGAAGGGAGATGTCCATCCTGTCACCCCTAAGGACCGAGTTGTTGTGACATCTCACCTAGCTTCCTGTCGTGCAAACCACTTGACCGTTGTATGGGCAACGGCTTGGCCTAATCCCACTAGTTAGTCTGATAGCCATCAGGAGAGCTGGGAGCAACGGGAGATCAAGGAGACGGGATAAGCTCTGTGTGACTTATGCCCCGGTTAAACCTCAGTGATAGGTCGAATGACCCCTTGATAGATCCCGTGGTGGCTAGTCAGGTCTAGCTAAGGTGGGTAAGGGCTTCGATGGGATCTGCACCGGCGCTAAGGTGTTCGTGTTGTGGTACCCCGCCTGTGGGTAAAGTTGCACACCTCTGCAGAGTTAAAATCTATTCGAATAGCCGTGCCCACGGTATTGGGCAAGTTATGGTGTGGTCACATAACTAGTGTTTCTCTCTGGGAATGGATGGGCTGGTGTGAGTTGTTTGGAAAGTGTCCGGCAGTTGTGCCGTGTGCTACGGCGGACAGGGAGTCCGGTAGCAGCTTAAAACTTGGATCCTGTGGGGATCAAAATCGTGTGCTCCTTGGTATTGGAAAACTTGTTGTGAAAATGTTTTCAAAACGAACCCTTGCATACAGTTGAGTTTTTCACAAATGAACCATAACCTATCCTTGGATTATCCTGTGCATATGATTACTGTTATACCCCCTCCGTGGGTGTGATTGGACTTGCTGAGTACGTTTGTACTCACCCCTCTCTTACTTTTACAGTGGAAGACCCAGACTATATCCCCGAAGACAACGAGTAGGGTTTCGTCCTGCACCCAGTCTTGCCTGTGGTTGAGGCCACCGTTGAATTCCGCATGGCGCCAGACTCTGATGATCCTTTGTTCGTAGCTAGTGTAGTTGTGTGGGTTGTGGTTGTAATCCTCGCGATAGTGGCGCTTCACTGCCCATTACCGCGTAGAGTTGTACGGTGATGTACCATCTGATGTAATAAAAGTGTTATCAGCCTCCTGGGACTGATAAATCGACACTTTTAAGTCTTCCCTGATGGGGGGGACGCTTCACTGACCCCCGAGGCCTACGCTGTTCACATGGCACTCCGGAGGACGTTGCTCCCGAGGAGTGGCTACCCTGAGGGGTTCACAGGTCTGCAGCAGCTGCTACTGCTTCACATTCTCACTCACGAGCCGTTCGATATTGTTGATTTTATTCTGGCAGAGATTGAGGATGTCATCACTGATGGGATGGGAGTCGTGCGTCAGTTCCCATATGCTCACTGGATCAGTTTTATCTGCTCTATGATTGTGCCAGCTGAGTCACCAGTCAGTGCTGTATACCGGCAGGACGAGGTCCCCTAGTTTCCAGTCTACCGACCGACTGCACCCTCAGACAGGAGGAGAGGGAGACAGGCAGATCGTGCTGCCATGGCACGGCTGTCACCGGAGGTTCAGGCCCGTGTTGCCCAGGAGGACGAGGCACTACTAGCCGCAGAGGCACAGCTTCCTGGAGGAGATGATGAGATTCATTGGTCAGACCTAGAGTCAGACTCCTCCGAGGATGATGAGTACTTCCCTGCACCTGCTCCAGCAAGTCATGATCATGAGGCAGGAGGTTCCGGAGAGCCAGCTCCAGTGTCAGCTGCTGCAGCTACCACAATTTCCGAGTCTCAGGTGTCTCAGCCGTCTGAGCTCACCGCTCTTTTGCAGCAGCTGGTCACACAGCAGAGGGAGGATCGCCGTGCTCAGGAGGAGGCCAGGAGAGCCCATGAGGCCCAGCTTGCTGAGATTCAGAGGGAGGCCGCCCGAGAGCGAGCCGCTACAGAGGAGCGTTTTGTCGGCCTCATTGACCGAGTATCTCAGAGGACAGACGCTCAGTTTCAGCAGATGCAGCAGGGCATGATGGCGATGTTCGGGATGATTTCACAGTTATATTCTCACACCGGACTCGCCCCTCAGCAGCCAGCACAGTCAGGCCTTCAGGGCGCCGGAGCACCACCACTTGCAGTTACACCTGCTCCGGCCTCCACTGCTCCAGTTTCTTCTGCGACCCCGGAGATCATGTTCTCACTGTCAGCATTACTTGGGTCTGCGAGTCGTCCCCTCTTCTCTCCGCTGCCTGCGACCTCACTCTTCCAGGAGTCACCCTCAGCAGTGCAGTCTGCCGGCCTCCCCGTCGTTCCACAGACACTACCTTCAGGGGGAGGAGGAGAGGTCTCTTTGGTTCAGCAGTCGTCACAGCCGGCAGCATCAGCACTCACTACTTCAGATGTTGACACATCCTCTGCTGAGCCGGCTACTACTTCGACGGACCTTCCTCCAGGCAGCGCCAGCACACGAGCCTCCACGACAGCTACTCCTCCGGTCAGCTCAGCACCTGCCGGCAGCTCAGATCAGCAGCTTCCTTCCGTCACCGAGGATCCTCCGTCTGACAACGATGATGATGATGACCCGGATCGCTTCCTCGCCGTCCCTCGTCACCCGGATCAGTAGCTTTCCTTTTTGTGCTTTGATGCCAAAGGGGGAGAGGGAGTGAGAGTCAGGGGGAGGGTAGCATTAGAGAGAGCTCGATCAGGACTTTGTTGTTTCTTATTGTATTATATATTGTATCATATTTGGTTTTAGTTCATGGATATGTACATTTGTCATTTGAGCATGCTGAGCTTTTGAGACATATCTATGGATTTCGTTTGAGTCTTTGAGTTTTTTGGTTCTTTTCTTTCGAGTTTGCTTGTGTTTATTCGTGCCACATCTTTCTTGCTCTCTCGTTATTTATGTCTGTGTTGTCATCAATCACCAAAAAGGGGGAGATTGTAAGCATCTAGGCCCTTAAGGTATGTTTCGGTGATTAATGACAACCATTATTGTAACTAATGAGTTTGTGCAGATTTTTAGATCATTATCGCTCATTTGGTTATATGTCAAAAGAGGCCCCTAATTTTCATTATTCAAAAAGGCGATCTCGGCATTCAACTCAATAATATGTCAAGACTAAGGATCTTTCTAGTCCTAAGTGTCATAAGGTTGAGAAGGACACTTAGGTTAGCATAGGTTTTATAGTTTTGTAGTGATCGCACTATTAAGAGGGGTTTAGGCTTAGTAACTTGAGCATGGACATGGTCATTTGAAAATGGATGCACACAATGGTCACTCAGGTTTCTAGAAGCTCAAATAAGTGGTTCTCAACTTATATCTCAAGAATATTTGGATTTCATTCAAGACTCAAGTCAGAAAAGGCAAAATCAGAAAAATCCTTAACACCGGTTTAACCGACGCCTCAAGTTTTCTATACGTCGGTTAAACGAGGTCAGCAGGTCTGGACAAGTCCATACACCGGTTAAACCGACGTTATTTGAAATTTGACGTCGGTGCAGTTGTCCAGTGACTTGGTTTTTCAGCTGTTCAATGGACGATTACATTCACCGGTTAAACCGATGCAACGACGGTTAATCTTCCCAAACAGTAACGGCTAGTTTTCAAAAGGGGAGTTTACATTCACCGGTTAAACCGACGATGACTATTGGAGGGACGTCGGATTAACCGGCGCTACGCAGTTTTCTGGCAGCTTTTTCTCCAACGGCTCTATTCGTGTGAGCTGCCCATATATACCCCTCCAATGGGTCATTCTACCACCCCTTTGACACCAGGCAACATCCAAACACACATACTATAGTCAAGAGCCACCTTGAGCTTCAACATTTCATACACTTGTTCATTCAATCATTCAAGAAGCAAGATTAAGGACTTGAGTAGAGAGAAGCTTGTGTGCATCCATTCTTGGTGATTGGTTCTTGCTCAAGTGAAGGCCTTAGCTTGTTACTCTTGGTGATTGGCATCACCTAGGCGATCTTGGTGATCGAGGTGATTCTCGCGGAGCTTGCCAAGGATTGTGGAAGCCCGGAGAAGAGATTTGTACGTGGCTTGATCTCCACCACACCGGGATGGTGAACGGAGACTCTTAGTGAGCGCCCTCGTCTTGGTGACTTGGGAGGTGACAATACTCTTTGTGAGTGTCACAACGTGGATTAGGGGTGTGTGCCAACACATCGATACCACGGGAAAAAATCCGGTTGTCCCTTGTCCACTTTACTTTTTCAAGCATTATCTTTCATGCAATTCATTCATGTGCTTGATTTAGGAATCACTAGTTAGCTCTACCTTGCTAGGCTTTATCTCTTTTCATCTTAACTAGCTTGTGTAGGTTGTTTAGTTATCCGGTTGGTGAATTGGAGCCTTTCTAGTTCTTGCATAGGTTAAGGTTGTTTTATCTTATTTTAGAAATTGAAAAAGGCCCAATTCACCCCCCCTCTTGGTCCATCGATTCTTTCACTCAGTCATGGGTTTAGCTATCTTGGAGAAGTCTGGAATAAATCGGCGATAATATCCTGCCAATCCAAGGAAACTTCGTATTTGATGGACTGAAGTGGGAGGGTTCCAGTCCATAACTTCTTGAACTTTGGTTGGATCAACCGATATGCCTTGACTAGAAATAGTATGTCCCAAAAATTTCACACTATCCAGCCAGAATTCACATTTTGAAAATTTGGCATAAAGGCGATGATCACGTAGTCGTTGAAGAACGACACGTAAATGATTAGCATGGTCTTCCTTGGTTCGAGAGTATATCAGAATATCATCGATGAAGACCACGACGAATTTATCAAGCTCCGGCATAAATACGGAATTCATGAGATACATGAAGTATGCCGGTGCATTAGTAAGTCCGAAGGACATAACCAGATATTCATAAAGTCCATATCTGGTTGAGAAGGCCGTTTTTGGAATGTCACTAGGCCTGATCTTGATCTGATGATAACCAGAGCGTAAATCAATCTTAGAAAAGACCTTTGCTCCAGCTAATTGATCGAACAAGATATCAATGCGGGGAAGGGGATACTTATTTTTGATGGTAACCGCATTGAGTGGACGGTAGTCGACACATAGCCTCAAACTATCGTCTTTCTTCTTGACAAAGAGAGCAGAACAACCCCAAGGTGAAGCACTTGGACGTATATATCCCTTATCAAGAAGATCTTGAAGCTGAATTTTCAGTTCTGCTAATTCATTTGGAGGCATGCGATACGGCCTTTTTGAAATTGGAGCAGTGCCAGGTTGAAGTTCAATAATGAACTCGATATCTCTATCTGGTGGCATTCTAGGCAAATCGTCTGGAAAGACATCGGGGTATTCACATACTACAGGGATATCTTTGACTTTGATATCTGTGATAGCATATGCGCAAGGGTGTAGACATTCTGGTGGAGGCAGAACAAGAGTAATGGCTCCACAATACGGTGAATCAATTTCGATAACCCGGGAAGATATATCTAACTGGACTCGATGTTCAGCCATCCAGTTTGTCCCAAGTATGACATCGATACCCTCTAAACTAAGTAAAACCAAATCAGTTTTAATCTCTTTACTACCTAACTGAATTGGCACATATCTACTTATTCGGTTGGAAGTAATATTTCCTCCAGGGGTAGTGCTCATATATGACCCCTGGATAGGACAAGATTCAAGTCCTAGTCGGGTTCCACAGTTGTTACTAATAAAGCTATGTGTTGCTCCAGAGTCAAATAAAGTAACAACTGGTTGGTGGTGAATAGAAAATGTACCCGACATGACAGGAGCTCCATCTGGAAGTTCTGCAAGAGTGGTGAAGTTAATTCGTCCTTGTCGGACTTGCATCACCGGCTTCTTGCCCTTATTCTGATTTCCCTGGGTGGAGCTCTGCCCTTGATTAGGTTTCTTAGGCCGCGGGCAATCTCGGATGAAATGATCCGCACTTCCGCAATTGTAGCAGCGATAGTTGCTGCCTTTCTGTGGCACTTGCTGAATATTTGGCCGTGGGCTGGATTGTTGTGCTTGTTGCGGGAGCACAGGAGGTCTGTACCTTCCTTGCTGCTGAGGCGGCCTAAAAACCAATCTTCCCGTTGGAGCATTGCGCTGTGGTGCTCTGGGCGGCGTATTAGAAACAACCCGATACCTCGGTGGTTGAGCACTCGAGGGTCCAGCAGGGTTCTCCCGCTTCTTCTCGGCATAATGCGCCACAATGCAGTCTTCCTGAGTTAAGGCCATGTTAACCAACTCACTGAAAGTATTTGCCTTCACAAGATTCAGGCGTTCCTTGAGTTTGGTGTTAAGGCCTCGACGGAAGCGGTCTTGTTTCTTGGTATCATTATCTGCATGATACCCTGCATACTGGCACAGATGATTGAAATTCTGTGCGTACTGCAGAACTGTGTTGGCACCTTGTGTAAGAGCCAGGAACTCATTAAGCTTTCGCTCCAATAATCCTGCGGGAATATAATGCGCTCTGAAAGCGACCCGGAATTCATCCCATGTGATGACATGCCCTGCAGGTTGCATGGCATAAAAATTGTCCCACCAGATTCTAGCAGCACCACGAAGTTGTTGAGCAGCAAAGGAAGCCTTGCTAGAATTCGCACAAGGTATGGTCAGGAGAGCGAACTTCGATTCAATGATGTGGAGCCAGGCATCGGCATCCAATGGTTCCTCGGCCTTACTGAAGAAAGGCGGTTGGGTACTGAGGAAATCTTGGTAACTAGCCACAGGAGGATTACGATCATCCCGACCTCCTCGGAATTGATGCTGCTGATTCTGCTGTGCTTGAACCAGCAAATTAAGCAATTCCGTTTGCCGAGCCATGACTTCGGCAAGGTTGGGAGGAGGTGGTGGTGGTTGCTGAGAACCGCTGGCCTGATCAACCCGGAAACCTTCCGGGGTTCCCCGTGTAGCTCCAACCATCTGAAACAGAGGAGATGTCCATCATTAACCATACAGCCTTACTCCCAATTTCAGAAGATATAAACAAAGCACATACTCCATTCAATCATCTCATTTCAGAATCATAAGGATAATGAACAGGATGATAAAATAGGAAACTTATATTACAATATTTGTTCTTTTGTTTTCCGCATCGTACATCAGAAAGATCTCTACGCAGGCCATCTATGTTACAACAATTGGCATGAGATCTAGCTAAGTTACATACTCCTTAAGCTATTACACTCCCCATAGGTTACATCTAGATAGTCGATGATTTGCTAAACTAAAAATCATCGAAGTTGCCTACAGAAGATTGACTGCCAGAAGAAGAGTGATAGGGACTAAGAACTGGATCCCCATGCTCAGAGTCAATCTCTGAAACACCCTCAATCTCTTCTGGGTCTTCTTCTTCTTCTTCAGGTACTATGGGTATAGCGGGAAGTATCGGTTGCTGCTGCAATTCCTCAATGTGAGCCTGGGCATCATCAGCCACAAGTATCAGATCATGAATTTGTGCCTGTAGAAACTCAATAACAGTGTCACGCTGAGTGATAATATGATCACTCTCATTGATCTGATCTTCACGATGGAGGATTGTCTCATCTCTTGCTACGATAATTTCATCTTTTTGTGTTACCAAAGCTTGTAACTCTTCTATTTGGGTTACTTGGTGATCAGCATTCCGATAGTGACTTTGAGCCACACCAGTTATCTGACTCACCCCATGACGCAGTAGCATCTGGTAATGGTATTGCACATCCATAAACCTGGTAACAATACGGATGGTTTCTTCAGCCAGATCTCCTAGCAGATGACCATGATGATCTGTCCGAAAATCCCAGTCCGAATTACCCGGGTCTATGGTAGGAAATAACCCAATAGGATATGCAGCAACTTCAATCGGATGTTGATTGCAGAAGAGTTTGATACCTTCTAAAGCAGCAGTTTCAAGAGTATCCACTAGACGATATCCAACCACTTCCACTTCTATGGGAGGCCATAAGGAGCGGAAAGGGTGTTGAGGAATTATCATCTTAACCCTGCAGCGGGAAACTCCTTCTTCAAGATACTCTACCCCATCATACAAAGGAGGCTCTGTATAATGAAACATGCTTAAAGATTCCCACAAAAGACGAGGAAACCCTTCCCAATGTAAACCATTGGTGTGAAAGTGCCCCTCCTGATCCCAAAAGGTACTAGTAGGAGCAGCCATCTGCGACAACAATGCAAATGGTAAGATATCTTTACCTTGTTGAGAAAGTTTACAAGGTAAAATGGATTAAGATAGCTAATTCTGATAACAGCAAAGGCTGAAAATCAGATGGATGCCTAAGATACCCAACTAAAGATTCTTACTTACCCAAATTAAGAAATACCAACATGTTGCCTATTTCTTAGGAAGCATCAATTTAACCATTCAATTTAGTTGATTAAATGATTTATGCATGCACATACTAAGCGATCTCACAACTAAAAATAACTGCCAAGTAATCTTGGTCTTACGTGGTTAGTTACGGTGGCATAATATAAATACGTCTCTCACTATTAACTAGTCGATAAACCCTATCCGTCCTAGTTTCGGAATCGTGGTTAGTGTACCTGCAGAAAACCACAATGCATATATATATCCAATGAACCTTTCATGCCAGCATGTCATGAAAGCGTCCCCATTCATTACTGTTCACTATAGAAACAGCATCTGTACAATTACCGCCGTACAGACAACGTTAACATACGTTATTGAATAACGTATTCACGGGGGTACCGCAAAATGCGGGGGTATGAACAGCGATCGCCATACCCTGCGCCGAACCATATACTCCCAATGTAGTCAACCGAGGTTGGTATATTGGCAGCATCTCAAGTAGGCCACTGCTTGAGAAACAGCGTTCGGTTCGCATCACCGACGGGAAGGCCAAGCTCCCTCAGTTGGCTGAGGATTCTTACCTTCTTACCTCCCGATCGAAGATGTCGTTACATAATTGTAAAGTTGAATTGTGCATAAAATTAAATTTCAACTGAAAAGTAATGCTGGGTGTTAGTCTTATATATATTACAGCCACCTTTAATTCCCATAATAGTATTACCCTAGGGCTTACGTACTATACATAATCCTTAACGAACCAACGTAGTTTGCAAATACTTGATTAATGAAATTTTATACTAAAAATTACTTTTTAAGGCTAATTATATCTCCAGGGTACACTTGTTAGCTCTGATACCAGCTGTGGCAGAACCAACCTGAATTATACCGACTCAAGTACGCTAGTCCTCACTGAAGGGCTATCTCGTACTTCAAATGGTATAAAACTATTGGTCTGTCGGGTAACGTCCCGATAAACCACCGAACTCAGGATCCAACAAGGTACCTCACACGAAGGTGAGTCCAGAGATATAATGCCAAAATAATTTACACCACAGGCAGTTATATTACAAAAATGTACAAAATAACATTTGTTCCCACTGAGGAGAGTTTATTACAACACAAGTTCAAGTTTCTAGTTAAAACAGCGGAGTTTGAGAAGCGGAGTCAATATACACGGCGTCATTACAGATATTATGCTAGCCCTGGCATAATATCACTTGGCGGAGTCTGTATTGGCCGGGGACGGATCCCATTCCACGGACCAACCATCAGGCAAAGGGTAAGGCCACGGTGTAATGAACGCTGGCTCATCAGAAGGATTACCTGAAGTAAATCAACAAAAGCAAGGCTGAGTATACTAATACTCAGCAAGACTTACCCGGAATTGGGTATACCTTAGCCCATAACTAGACTTATGAAGGCTTTTAGCTTTAGGTAGAGTTTTCAGCTGAAAAGCAACAAAGAGTAGATCCTTATTTCCAACTTTTAGCTTTCAGGTTCTAGTTGATTAACCATTCTAGGTAAGCACCTATAACTAATCAAGCATGGTGAAATCTTTAATCAAGCACCATCTTTGATAATCATAAAGTTGCTCTTGTTACTCTATGTGGTAAAGGGAATAAGCAGTCTCATACATCGTGAGAGGCGGACGATTCTGAATCGAGATTCAACCCTTGCAAGGTAAACTTAACTCACACGCTTGGAATACCACAGGGTAATTCTGAAGCAACCGTTTGCCTTTCATTCCGACTCGTGGATCAGTGCCACCACAAGCGACTGCAGGTCATACGCACATCCAAAGTGCAGGAGGTACGTCTGTAGCGCGACTACAAAACCCGTACTCCTGGTTGCCCAGCAACACGTATGCCTACACATCGAACAAAGTAACCGAAAGAAGCAAATACATGTGGTGGGTGGTATGTCCACTCCTCGGGCCGATCGGTTACTAGGCTTACCGCTTACCATATTTCACGGCATGTGGCTAGTACTTTCAAACGCTTAACCACCGCTACCACACACTGCGACCTTATCAAATTCATCAAAACAGACGGGGTATCATCTTGACCATGATACCTCATAAAACTCCCGTCCGTCATCCTTATAGTGATAACAGGAATGTAAACATTACAACTCCTATATATCGCGCGAGTGACAGAAAATCACTCGACTTCTACCGGTCCTATAAGCAGAGCAGCTATTCGGACTCAAATTATAGTGTTCAATACATTGGTTCCTGGAACAATGCAACTAAGGTTTCCAAACAACTCCTAAGAACCTAATGCATAAAGATATACATAAATAATAATATAGGTTGCAGTGTAATAAAGTAGGGGTTATGTCCGGGGCTTGCCTTCGCTGGTAGGGTTCGGGGCTTCAGAGAAATCCGCGACAAGATTCCCGGGGTCTTCAGAATAAACTTCTTCTTGTTCCGGGATCAACCGATAATCCCCGTCAGCGAGCGTGGTCGAGTCTATATGAGATGCAAGGTTATCAGTTATGAAATTGTATAGACATTGTTATAATGATTCACAATAAAGTTGCAATCCAATCCTAAGAAAATTTACATTACGATGATAAGTTAACTACCCTGCACTGGGCAGTCATTTATCGAGTATGAATTATTTTATCTAAATCCATTAGACAACGGGGTTGATTACACTAATTAACTAACTAGTAGCATGGAGCAACAAGTGGGGTGGTTTTTAACATTTGTATTAAAAAGCTTTACACATTGACCTCACAATTTATATGAACTTTAAGTTACCATTGCATTAAAATCAATTATATTATATCTAATTTAATTAACATCTAATTCTTGGTTGAAAATTTTAATAACATGCTATAATATTTCAAAACAGGACCTTAATCTATTTTCATGATTTTAGAACATTTAAAACTGTATTTATTAATTATATTAAGGAAACTACTCCTTATTCCTAATAAAATTTATACAACAAGAAAATAATACTAGAGTACAAGGCTAATTATTTTTCTTCAATTCTAAATGTTAAAATAAATTTATCAGCACTGGTTTTACTAATTTATCATTTTTCCATGAATTACTATGTATTTCTTAAGCCTACAAGCAATTAACTTTGATATTTAAATTAAGTCATTAAACATTCAAAAACTGAAGTCGACCCTTAAAGCAAAGTTACAGATCTTTGTCTAAAGATTCCAACAAAATTTAGTTTACCATTTTATGATTTTTCCTTGAAGAGATATGGTATTTCTAAGTTGACAGCAAAAATTACATAAGGAGGTCCCGGGCTACTATTCCACTGAGTCTTAGGCTATGCACATAACCCCCTGAAGTTCTATTTCTTCTAACCCGAGGCCCTTGGACTGGGAACCGAGACAGAGCAAAGCGGGGCGGCCGTGTTCCGGCGACGGTGGTCGCTGGCGGCGAGGTCCAGGTGCAGGGATAGGTTCAGGAGCTTACGGTGATCCCGTTGCTCCACTTGTCGAGGGTTGGAACGGCCGGAAAGATGGATCCCGACGAAGACCCGAGGCGGCGGCGGAGGGTACGACGGCGACGAGGGTGCTCCGGTGATGAACGTTGGCCAAGATCCTGCGCACGAGAACCAGTGATTCGTGGGGAACGTTCACATGTCATCAATTGGATGAAATCATGCTGGATTGAGGGAATTCGACGGAGACCGATGCGGCGGCGGCGAGGAAGAACGCCGGCGAGCGTCGGGAAGGCACTGTGATGCACTAAAGAGCCAATGGATGGGTCGTATAGCTTCAGGGTGATGATGTGGTGCTGGCTAGGGGGTCGTGGTGGTGTGGGAGTACCTGGAGCGAGCTGCCCACGGTGGAGGCCGAAGGCGACGACGGCGGCGCTCGTCGAGGACAGGGCTCCAGTGGAAATTGGGGAGGATCAGGGGGTCGTCGAGCACGAACAAGTCACGGGGAAGCTGGTGCAAGTGTTGGCTGGGGCGGAGGAGGTTCGGTGTGGGCTGCCCACGGGCGGGTTGTGCGCGGCCGGAGAGGAAGAAGACGACGGCGAGGAAATGCAGTTCGGTTGCTGAAAATTGGACGCTGGGAGTAGCAGAACAGCATGTGGGTGTTGATGTGGTGCTGCTGCGCGAGAGAGGGAGGAGGTTAAGGCTCTGGGGTGGCCTGTCCACGGTGACCAGGAGGTGGCGGCCGGCGGTAGCCTCGGGTTGCCGTGGCGCGCGCGCGTGAGGCCAGGAAGAGAGAGGAAAGAAGTCGAGACCGGGAGAGGATGACGCGTGGGAGGTTATGCCAGCAAGAGGTGGAGCTCGGGGCGCGGTATCGGCGGCGAGCGGTGGTGGCAGGAGCGGCGCAGAGAGGGAAGCGGCGCGTGCCAGAGGAAGACGAAGCAGGGGGTGTCAGGGGGACTTGTTCGTAATTTCCAAAGAGTTCAGGGACCCCTCGGTAAACTAAAATTTTCCCACTGCTACAAAGGTCAAATGGAAAAGTGCTCAACATGAAAGTTGTAGAGTTTTTCAAACTCTACAATATTGCTTTAAGGCTTTGGTTTTAAATCTTAAAGGGTACGGTTTTATTTTGAGTTTTTGAACACAATTCAAATTTTAATTCTTATGTGTTAATTAAAACAAAATGCCCTAATGTTTGGGGTCCTTTTGTAAGTTTTTCTGCAGTAATCATGACTAGCTCTTTTTACACTTTAGTCCTTAGGTAAAACTAAGTTTTACTTTTATCTTTTTACCATTTCACATGTAAGTCCTTATATGTTTGTATTAATTACATAAAGGTCCTTAATTTCATATAAAGTCTATTCCCCTTAGTGTTTATTTAACTTTTGATCTTTTCTTTTCTATAGCCATCTGAAATTTGACACTTAAGAACATTTTCACATACTTGCACATGAGAAGTTACAAAACTCATAATTTACAAATATACCCTTATTGCTTTGTACAACTTATATACACTATAACATGCTTACATATAATACACCCAGATTTAGTATCTAGTTATCTAACTACCTGGATATCACAGGCTACACCATGATCGCTTACTTGTCCGTGTACGACTCTCGATGGGCATGAAACCCTCCAGAGCTATACTTCGCCGACTATCTTTGCGCACTGCGCATCCTCTTTGTCGCATGACGACTTCTTTGTCTTCTCTTAACGGTTGCTAAAGTACTCGGGTAGCACACGCCTTAATCCGTGAAACCTCAACTCTTCTGTAAGCCTATGCTCCTACGCGTGCATGCGGCTGAGCTCCCTACGCTATGGTCTATGGCCATCAGGGATCAGGTGCTTAAACGTAACAGGCTAACTGCCCGGGGAAATTACATGGCCTAGCAAGAGCAAGACGTGAAATTTTTACACCGAATAAATTTTGGTGTATTTATATTATTACTGAGTACTACTCGGTATCTTCGCATTATGCTACATAATGTGTGCATTATCTTTTTTCAGGTCAAGATTCAGCAACAACTCTCCAGGCAGCGCGGCGTGCCATCACAGTTTCGCTAGTTCCCAGGCTCGGGGGCTGGGCGATGCGCACTACTCGAAATGACTCATTCAGCTCTCCTGGCTTGTAAGCTCGGGGCTGGACGCCGCAAAACTACTCGAAGATGACTCATATGAAGACTGAGAGTGCAGAAGAAACTCTAAGCCACCGCGCGGTTAAATAAACCAGCGGGAGGCTTAATTTCACTATGCAGAGGCGAAGAGTTTTTCTCAGAATTCTAGAGTAACACCAATGCCACGGTTTTTAGATCCTTATCTCCATATTTGTGGGATTTGGATTTAAGGCTCCGGGGCTGCGGCGTACGTGGCATCGACTACTTATTTTTTAGGATTAAGTAACCAGCGGGATGGGGAAAAGTTACTGTTCTGAAGTTCAAGAGTCGTTTTGTGGAATATTCCGAAGGTGAGGGGTCATTTGGTGATCTGATTGGATTAAATATTCGATTAATCATTTTTTCAGGGCTAATTAGCCCGAAAAAAGGGGTTTTTCGAATCTTTGGTCTAATTACATCATTTGTATCATCACTTTGGTCTCCCCTTAACGTGTCATTGTTTAGCCTGTATGCCACGGTTTTTGGACCCTTACCTCCAAATTTTGTGGATTTGGATTCAAGGCTCGGGGGCAGCGGGGTACGTGGCATCGACTACTTATTTTTCAAATTTCTTTGAAGGATAAGGAGGATTACAGATTAATGGGACCCTCAGCCTGATTCTCCGATTCAACCTAATGCTCGGGGGCTACTCCATATGGAGTGCGATTTTTCAATCGCACACCATAGCGGAAATAAAATTCGGGGCATGAGCACCTCATAGCTTCGATGCAGCCAAGGAAGTACTCGAAGGAGGATTTCACGACGAAGCTTCAGAAGAAGTCGAAGACTGCTTCGAAAGTACTTGATAAGCCTGCAGTACTCAGCTACGAAGAGCTCGGGGGCTTGTCAGACCCGGGGCCACCGGGCTGGGCACGTTACGAAGTTTAAGAGATTAAGCCCGTCTTATCTCTTATTCATTTTGTTTATCTCTTGTTTATCCCGTTTAAATAGGAGATAGAGCTAACCAACACGGAGAGGATCTACTCGAGATGTGTTCTGGTGTGATTCCTCGACGGGAGTTGGTTAGCATCTTTGTAACTCTGACCTCTCGGATATATAAGGGAGGTCAGGGACCCCCCCTCAAAGGAGAAGATCATTAGGTCATTCAACATCAAAGGCAATACAAACCATACAGGATGTAGGGTGTTACGCTCCGTGCGGCCCGAATCTGTCTAAGTCTTGTGTTCCTTGCACCTTCGAGTTCCTGATCTCAGCGTCTCCTCACCCAAAACTTACCACCTTGGGCATATCCCTCGGTGGGCAGCCGGTTAAACACCGACAGTAGTCGATGCCACGTATCCCGCAGCCCCCGAGCCTTGAATCCAAATCCCACAAAATTTGGAGATAAGGATCCAACAACCGTGGCATGCAGGCAAAAATGACAACTTGCAAAATTACCAAAACGATGGTACAGATGATGGGTATTAGATTATTAATTCGAAAAATCGCTTTTTTCGGGCAAACAAACCCTGAAAAAATGATTAATCGAATATCCAATCCAAATAATCCATCAAACGACCCCTCAGATTCGGAATATTCTTGGAAGTGACTCCTGGACTTCAGAACAGTAACTTTTCCCCAACCCGCTAGTTATTTAACCCCGCGATAACGGTAGGAAAAAACCACGCTTTCAATCCGCATTCCACCAAAAGCCACTGAAATCCCCAATCCGAGCCAAGCGCCGCCGCCATCCCCCCAAGGAGATTCTCCCGCACCGACCTCCCCACCGCTCTCCCCGCAGCCCCCGAGCATCTCGTGGCTAGCGCATCGGAGATGGCGTCCAAGAAGTCAGAGATCGAGAAAAGGAAGAAGGATGCGGAGCCATCGACCGCGGAGTGGACACACAGTAAGTGCTCCCTCAACAATCTGAACAAACTAGTCTCCGAGGGGTTGCTGCAAGACAAGAACCTTGTCAACTGGCGCCCCTCTTATCGTGAACCTTTCCCCATGGAGAATGTCGACGAAATCATCACATTCTTCCATTTTGCCGAATGGGGATTGGCCCTCCCCACTTGTTCCTTCTTTTGTGGCCTTCTTTATTATTACGAGCTTGAGCTCCATCACCTCAACCCTAATTCCATTTGCCATATTTCCATTTTCATCCACCTCTGCGAAGCATTTCTCGGAATCGAACCCCACTGGAATCAATTCCGCTTCCTCTTCCGCGTCAAACCCCAACCTACCACAAAGAAACTTTCTGTAGTAGGGGGCGCCGGCATCCAACTATGACAGCAGGCCGGCGAGAAATACCTTTTGTACAAATTCCCCTCAAACCTTCCTGGGTGGAAAAACCAGTGGTTTTACATTGAAAACCATGCTCCCCATCTTCCGACAAAGTCAAACAGACCGCCTGTGGTGAGGGGGGAATGGAACCTTGAACCCTCCGGCATGGAGATGATTCAAGTCAGAGAGTTGCTGGAGACCATCGAGGCACAGAAGAAAAAGGGAGTGACCGGCACCTCCGTCATGTTCTCATTTTACAAACGCCACATCCAACCCATCCAACAGCGCCATTGCCTAGGCTTCGACTACACAGGCCCCGCTGATCCTTCTCACATGTGCGCAGAGGAGTTACCAGATGAAGTCACGCTCCAGTGAGTTCAACAGGTGCTACTTGACGTGGACGCCGTGCCATACGTGCCCACATTGTTCTCCGCACAAAATCCGCCCAAACCGGTAAGTATTCGACTTCTTTGTGCTGAAGATATCTGCTATTGCACCATTACTGAACTGAAGAACTCTCTGCAGGGACACACGGAGCTGTACTACAGCTACCCGCCGCGACCGGACATCCCCCGCCCCGATCATCTCCTCCCCTCTGCTGCCGCTGCAGCCAAGAAAGCTCGACTTGCTGCAGCTCAAGGCAGCAGCGAGTCCACCGAGTGCGTGGGCTCGCAGACGACAGAAGAAGCCGAAGGAGGACCACGCCAAGACAACTCCTCGATTAGAGCGTGGAGTTGACCGGCGCTCTGCCACTGGTGCCCAAGGGCCAACGACTGGTGCGCAAGCGCAAGGCGCAAGAAGTCGAATCTGCCAGGTACTGACTTTGCTATTTGGACGAGTTGCTAAGTGTTAATGATACTGAATACTAACAGTGTTCACTTGTAGTCTTCCTACTCTGCCACCCGGGACCGAGCCCGAAAGGGTGGAAACAGGCCCATCCGCCATCGCTGCGGTGACTATTGCCGTGGCGGGGACCACTCACTCGGCTGACCAAGCCCCGCCGCCGGCAACGGGTTCTCCTCGACGGGCCTTGCGGGTGAAGAAGTCCGCCAAAAAGAAGTCAACACTGTAATTTTTCCTCCGGTCGCTTGAAAATTCTGCTCTTGCCAACTTGGATAACAATGTCTTCGACATCATCAGGGCTGCAAGCGCAGTGCAACTTCGGCTGAATCCAGGCATGGCTACTGCGACCCCAGAGCCGTCAACCCGAGCTGATCCCTCCAGTGCGGAGCCTGCCCCGACTGCTGCAGCTTCCGAGCCCTCGGTGCCTGGAGGGCCGGTGCCGACGGAGGTGGTCCCTGAGGCAGATGCTGCGCTTCCTGACTTGCCGCCTCCCGAGCTCCGACAAGACGGAGCCAAACCCGGTGGCAGGGAACAAGTCTGAACCCCTGATGCCGCTCCTACCGATGGCACGGGTACGCGCTTATCTGCCCGCGACTGGTTACCGAGGTCCGGGCACAATGTGTTGACTTCATTGTATACTTGCAGGTGTCCAGCAACCACCGCCTGGAGATACCGCCGGGTCCTCGGGGAATTCCCATGAGGTGCTGAGGGCTGGGCCGGGGTACAAGAACGTCATCACCACCGACCTGGTGGACGACCCCCTGCTGACTGCAGAAAACCTGAGGACCTTCAAGAGCACATTCAAGGAGTTATACGATTTTTCCATGGTAAGACTTGGGTAATGTTCCGGCTGTGCACATTGGTGAGTTGTTATGACTCGATCTCCGCCTTTTGCACAGCATGTAATCACCAAGTCCCAGAAGAAGTCGGAGAAGCTCGCCGCGGTTGTGAGTGACGCGCGAGAGCTAGCTGCCCTGGACAAGTGCGTCTCCGAGGAGATTACAAAGAATTGCTATCTGCAGCGAGAGCTCGACATGCTGAAGCATGAAAGAGGTCGAGAGACTTGGCTGCTCAAGAACGACCTGAAAAACCTCGAGAAGGCCAACTCCGAGCTCCAGAAACAGCTCAAGGAGCAACAAGCAGAGTACCAGGAGCAGCTCAAGGTAGAGAAAAAAGTGCACCAAGGTAGGCCCTCACTTCCCTCGAGTACTTTGCCTTAGCAACTCCCCTTAAATGCTGAAATACCCTCACCACAGAGCTTAGGAAAATAATGAAACACAAAGAGGAGCTGCTTACTGATGTGAAGAATATGCTGTATCGTCGTACAGATGACGTCGAAAGGCTGCAGAAGGTGATAGGCGATACTGAACGATAGTTCGTCGACTGCCTTCAGCAAGTCAAAACGCTGGGCGAAAAGGATGAGCAGCTGCGCAAGGAGCTGGAGGACCTCCGGGGGGCCGCCCAGGAGCTGGTGGACATGGTGGATCCCCCAGAAGAAGGCGAAGCGGGCCCGCGGCCCCTGCTGGAGTGACTCCGCGAAGCACCGAAGAAAGTGCTCAAGTTCTTATCTGAAGCTCCAGTCGCATGCGTGAGCAACGCCCTCGCGTATGTGAAGCCCTTCTTGCCAAACGCGCGGCTGGAGATTTTTGCGCAGGGGATGGCGGCGGACTGCACAGACGAGCGATTTGAGGAGTACCTGCGAGAGGCCCAACCTGTAGCAGAACAAATTGTACACAGTGTACTGCAGGATTAGGGTATGAGAAACAAGTAATCATTCTCTTATGTAAATACTTCACTCGATATCTCTACTTGTTGGCGTGCCGTAGCTGAATTGGGATCCAGGCTTACAAGGCTCAAGTAGTAGACGCTTCCCTAGGTGCAACGACCCGATGGGTAGCTAACACTTGTCTAACAGATTAGCCACAACTCGATCGAGCGGGTCTAAACTTGTTAGGAAAGAACGCGAGCATCGTCGCGGGATTGCCGTGCGTAGGGCAGAAAGGGGACTATCCCGAGTGCGGCGACTCGGAGTGTAGTCGAAGGTCGCTCCTGCTGTGAGCGTGCTCCGTAAGCTAGGTAAGACCCGGATGGACGGATCAAGCTTGCAAGGAGCAGGTGCGGGCGGTGCCACGAGTTTGCCATTCTTTTTTGGCAGAAACAAGACTGTGCTAAGTGTAGCCACTCAGGATGTAGTCGAGATAGCTCTTTATGCGAGCTTTTTCCAGTGTACTGCTGTTAAGCTATTCGAGCGGATCGACTGCGTTGGAAAAAATGCGACTGCTATCACGTGCGAGCATCCAAGGTCATGGCGGAACTCGAAATGTAGAGGAGTTAGACGGAGCCGAGGGTTCCATCAGGATTTGAAGTCGAAGGGGGATGAACGTGGCCGTAGCCCCCGCATTATTCACGACGAGAAGTCGATTTTTGTATAAGTGTTTGCATGTGACCATGGCCGTCGTGCAAGTAGGAAGGAAAGTACAACCCGAGTCATGTGGCTCGTAGCCTCCAAATTGATTCGGGGAAAAGAGATCTTCTCAGCCCCCGGGGATTCAGCTATCACCGGGCCTCGTCTTAAGGGTAGAACTTGTGCAGGTTCTGAATGTTCTAGGAGTTCGGGACATCCTGACCCTCAGGATATTGTAGTCGATAAGACCCGGGCCTTGTAACCTGCTTGACGACGAACGGGCCCTCCCACCTTGAATTGAGCTTGTGTAGGCCGGATTCGTCCTGAATACGATGCAAGACCAAATCACCAACACTGAATGACCGCCCCCTGACGTTGCGATCATGATATCGCCGGATCCTCTGCAGGTACCAAGCTGACTGGATAAGAGCGGTGCAGCGAGCTTCTTCCACAGAATCGAGCTCTAACTGCCACGCCTCGTCCGCCTCGCCTTCATTGACATTTCGACCCTTGGATACTTCCACATGATATCGGCTGGTAGAATAGCTTCAGATCCATATACAAGGAAGAAAGGTGTTTGTCCTGTGGCTTTGGACGGCTGAGTCCGAAGCCCCCAGATGACATGTGGCAGCTCATGCACCCATTTGCCTCCCTTCTTGCTATTTTCATCATAAAGTCTCTTCTAGAGGCCGTCGATGATCAAGCCGTTCGCCCTTTCGACTTGTCCATTGGCCCTTGGGTGTGCGACTGAGACATATTTAACTTCGACGCAAGCATTCTCGCAGAACTCCCAGAACTGGTTCACCGTGAAGTTTGATCCCAAGTCCGTGATGATGGTGTTGGGGAAGCCGAAATGATGCAAAATATCTGAAATGAAGTCGACGACCCGATCTGGCGTGAGCTTGGATATCGGCTTGTACTCGATCCACTTAGTAAACTTGTCGATAGCCACCAGAATATGGGTGAAACCGCCTGGCGCCTTCGTGAAGGGCCTGATCATGTCAAGACTCCAACAGGCAAAAGGCCAGGATGGCGGTATAGTGATAAGGTTGTGAGCTGGAACATGCGTCTGTTTGCCGAAGAATTGACAATTTTGGCACCTGCGCACGAGATCCTCCGCATCGGTTACTGTGGTGGGCCACCAGAAACCGGCCCTGTATGCTTTCCCCACCAGCGTTCTTGAAGCCGCGTGGTTGCCGCAGACTCCATCGTGGATCTCCCGCAGTATGTCGTAACCATCTTCCTTTGTGACGCACTTCATGAGAACCCCTGACCGAGCGCCTCGCCGATAGAGCTTGCCGTCAACCAAGACGAAACCCTTGCTTCTTCGTAAGATGCGAGCACGGAGATTCCCGCTGGTAATTGTTGATCTCGAATGAAGTCGATAAAAGCCCCTCGCCAGTCCTCTTCCAGCACCATAACCTCTCGATCGGGTTGTTGGGGACCCGCGTCGATGGTTACCTGCGGAGAAGACTTGATGGATGGCTGCTGGAGCTCCTGAATGAAGACTCCCGGCGGGACCTGGGCACGCGTGGACCCTAGTTTGGACAGGGTGTCCGCACCAACATTGTGCTCCCGCAATACATGATGAACCTCCAGGCCGGAGAATTTGCTTTCCAATTTGCGTACTTCCTGTACATAGGCATCCATTGTCTCCTTGTTGCAATCCCATTCCTTGTTGACCTGTTGAATGACAAGAAGAGAATCGCCATATACAAGTAGTCGCTTGATCCCTAGTGATATCGCCAAACGAAGCCCGTGAAGCAAAGCTTCATACTCGGCTTCATTGTTGGATACCGCCCACAGGATCTGAAGGACGTATTCAACTGCTCACCTCGTGGAGAAATAAGCAGAACCCCAGCACCACCGCCGTCGAGCTTGAGAGACCCATCGAAATACATGGTCCAGTGCTCTGGCTTGTCCACTGGGGTTGGGACTTGATTCTCCCTCCATTCAGCCATGAAGTCGACTAGAGCCTGTGACTTGATTGCAGTGCGTGGCTTGAAGTCGATTGACAAAGCCCCCAGTTCCACTACCCACTTGGATATGCGACCCGTGGCATCTTGATTATGAAGAATATCCGCCAGCGGGAAGTCCGTGATCACAGTGATCTTGTACTCGTCAAAGTAATGGCGTAGCTTTCTTGATGTGATTAAGATTGCATACAAGAGCTTTTGAACAGCTGGATACCGTACCTTGGATTCGGAGAGGACTTCGCTGATGAAGTAGAAAGGCCTCTGCACTCCAAACGCATGGCCTTCTTCGCCTCGCTCGACTACAATAGCACTGCTGACAACATGAGTTGTTGCCGCGATGTAAAGTAGTAGATCCTCCCCGGGCAATGGTGCCGAGAGGATCGGAGGTGACTGAAGATGATGTTTCAGTTCTTGCAATGCCCGCTCGGCCTCCTCCGTCCATTGGAACTTATCTTGGCGTTTCAGAAGCTTGAAAAAAGGTAGTCCTCTCTCCCCGAGTCGGGAGATGAACCTGTTCAGAGCCGCCATACAACCTGTTAACTTTTGCACATCCTTGATTGTGGCCGGAGCCTCCATATCAGTGATGGCCGTGATCTTTACAGGGTTGGCTTCAATGCCCCGATTGCTGACGATGAACCCGAGCAACTTTCCTGAAGGTACTCCAAAGACGCACTTGGTGGGATTGAGTTTCCACCGAAAGCTGCGCAGACTGCTAAATGTTTCTTCCAAATCTGCGATCAAGTTATCGGAATCCCTAGTCTTGATGACCACGTCATCCACATAGGCCTCAACATTCCGGTGCAGCTGATCCGCGAAACACATCTGGATCGCACGCTGGTATGTTGCGCCTGCGTTTTTCAACCCGAAGGACATTGTTTTGTAGGCGTAAGTCCCATACGGGGTGATGAAAGCAGTCTTGATTTGGTCCTCCTCCTTGAGCGCAATCTGATGATATCCTGAGTAACAATCAAGAAAACAAAGAAGGACACAACCAGCAGTCGAATCGACAACTTGGTCAATGCGCGGCAGCCCAAAATGATCTTTTGGGCAATGCTTGTTGAGATCAGTGTAGTCGACACACATTCTCCATTCATTGTTCTTTTTCTTTACAAGAACGGGATTTGCTACCCACTCTGGATGGATTACTTCTTTAATGAATCCAGCCGCGAGAAGTTTAGCGATCTCCCGTTTAATGGCCTCACGCTTGTCGTGGGCAAACCGCCGCAGGCGTTGCTTCTTAGGCGTAGCCTCCGGGTGTACATTCAAAGCATGCTCGATCAACTCCCTAGGCACCCCTGGCATATCCGCTGGTTTCCATGCGAATATGTCTCGATTAGCCCGAAGGAAGTTGACGAGCGCGAGTTCCTATTTGTCACCCAAGCCCGCACCGATAACGGCGGTCTTAGATGAATCTCCCTCCTGAAGCTGGATCGTCTTGAGGGCCACATCATCAGTCGACTGGATGCTCAACTTGTTGGCCTTCTTAGAAGGAATCTCCAGCCCGGTCTGGGAGAGCTGCTGCGCGGCCACGAGTACTTCTCCCGAAGCATCTGGCACGCGAGTAGTCGAAGCGTATTGGATCGCCTCCTGATTGCAGTCGTATGACTTCTTCAAGTCGCCGCGGAGGGTGAGCATTCCACTGAGTCCTGGCATCTTAAGAAGCAGATAGACATAATGCGGCACTACCATGAACTTGGCAAGTGCCGGACGACCCAGTATTGCATGGTAAGAAGAGTCAAAAGTAGCCACTTCGAATTTGATGAACTCAGTACGATAATTCTCCCGCGTGCCGAAGGTGACTGGGAGGACCACCGTACCAAGCGGGTGCGCCGCATTACCTGGGACGATGCCGTAAAAGGGGGACTTGCTGGGAACTAGCATATCCTTGAAATCCAGGCTCATTTTCTTCAAAGTGCTGACGAAGATGAGATTGAGCCCGCTCCCGCCATCGATGAGGACCTTGGTAAGCTTGACCTCCGCCACCACAGGATCCAGGACCAAGGGGAACTTGCCGGGCTCGGAAAAGCTCGTCCACTGGTCATCATGAGAGAACGAGATGGGGACCTCCGACCAACGGAGTGGTCGTGGTACCGCCGGCTCGATGGACAAAATCTCCCGGAGGAGCAGCTTCTGATCCCGCCTGGAACAAAAATCCTCGTCTCCCCCGAAGATGACGTTGACAACCTTTGACGCATCCTGAAACTTCGGGTTGCGCCCGTGATCCTCTTGATCATCATCCTCGGGTTCTTTGTCAGCAGGCTTCTTGTTCTTCTTTCTGCCACCGGAGTTGCTGAACGTCCTCCGAAGGTGATAGCAGTCAATGGCAGCATGGCTGGCGCCCGGATGCTATGGGCACTTCTTTTGCAGAAGCTTCTCAAACTCCTCCTGCGTCATCGACTGCTTGCCCCGCGAAGGAGGATCGATAACCGCGATGACCTCATCTGGCTTTCATTTCCGGGGTGGCCCCGAAAAGTCCCGCTGGACCTTGTCGCTGCTGTTGTCGTTTGGGCGCCACAGATTGCTGTCTTGATCCCGCGGGAACTGCTCCCGCATCTTCTCCTCTTGCTCGGACCAATCGTGCATCATATCACGAAGGCCCGCAACAGTTTTCGGCCTGTTCCGCCCAAAATCCCTGTATATGCCCGGGTCGGTGATGCCGTTGTAGAAGCAGTCGATGATGTCATCCTTCGAGATGTTCGCGATGGTGGCGCGGACGTCGAAGAAGCGACGCGTGTAGGACCGCAGAAGCTTGTTACGTTCTTGTTTGCACTGGGCAAGATCGTGTCGAGTACCTGCACGGGTAATCGCTCCCTAGAAATTGTCGATGAAGACCTTCTTAAGTCGTTCCCAGGAGTCGATGGAGTTGCTGCCGAGGCTCTCCAGCCAAGTGAGTGGTGCAGGATCCAAAGCCATCGGGAAGTAGACGACTTTGGTGATATTTGAGCCCCCTGTGACCTCAATGGCCGTGGAGTAGCAACGGAGCCACTGCTGGGGAGTCTGCTTGCCGTCGTACTTGGTGATGCCGATTGGCTTGAAGCCCTCTGGATACTTGTAGTTGCTGAAACGAGCAGAGAAAGCAGGGAATCGATCGCTACAGTCAGTACCTTCAGTTTCGACTTCTTCGCGGGTCTTGCGCCTGGAGGAGATCACGGTGCGCGCGTCGTGACCTTCATTGATGTGCTGGCGCAGGTCATCCGGGGGAGGTCGTCGATTGGCCTGTCGCAGATGACCCCCTTGCGGTGGCTGTTGCCTCCCGACAGGAGCCTGGCTCCCACGTGCGTTGTCGTTGCTGATCTGGTGTTGAGGACGGCCACCAGCCGTTCGACTGCGAGCCTGACTTCGACTCTCGTCCACGTGTTCTTCCCGGATGATGGACGCTGGATTGTGTTGATCCAGCTGGATCCAAGCTCTCTGCGCGTAGAGGAGTGCTTGACGTACCTCCCAATCGTGGCTGCGCTCGAGAATGGCCGTCACCCTGGCGATGTTGGCCACCGGAGTCCTGAAACCCCGCTCGCTTATGGCAGCAAACTCAGGGTCGAGCTCGCGATGCATAGATCGCCTTCGCTCGTTAGCCCTCCTCCGCCGGATTGTGCGGGCCCTGTTCCTGGCCCTCCGTGCCTCACGATCGGCATCGTTCTCGTTGCCGGCGTTGGCCGTGATCTCATCTTCGGAGATCGCTTCAAAGTTGTCGATGGGAAAGCCCCCACTGTCCTCGCCTTCTTCGGCCATCAGCACTTGGCGGGAGGAAAGGTCATGAGAGCTTTCGTCGACTAGTTCAGTCGACCCCTCCGCCACCGCAGCCAATGGCCTGCCCTCTTGGAAGGGCAATGGCTCGAGGTGAGCCACAAGCCGGCCCTCTGCCTCGGGTAGATCGGAGAGCATCATGCCCCTCCAATGCACAATGCGCCCCTTCGGCAAAGAGGTGATCACCAAATCACCGAGACCAGAACAACCCGAAGCCCCCTGACACGCGGTGGCTTTAGGATTTCCGTCCTGGAGCAGCAGGTCCAGATCCTTCACCAACATGGAGAGGGATCCAAATACGTTGGCCTCCTGAAGATCAGTAGCCAATTTGCATGGACCGAGTTGAGTTCAACCATGCAGATCCCTAGATTGGAACAAGTCCAAACCAGGGGAAGTTGTCGCAACATCAGGAGAAGTTGAGCCTGGAGCGGACTCCATCTCGACCTGTGCTGCGGAAGTATGAAGCGGCAAGTTGTCGAGCTCGTCGACGAACTTGTCGAGGCCGCTGCGAGGATCCGCAGCGAGGGTTTTTGGCTTCATGTCGACGAGGAATTGCTAAAAATTATCCGCACCATCTGCGATGCAGACCCACGAGCCAAAAACGAACGTCGTACACTGAGAGGGAACTGACTGAACAAATTGAAAGACGCCATCGAGCTCGCCGGTGGATCTTCGACGCGCTCCCCTACCTGGCGCGCCAGCTGTTGGTGTTTAAACGGCTGCCCACCGAGGGGTATACCCAAGGTGGTAAGTTTTGGGTGAGGAGATGCCAAGATCAGGAACTCGAAGGTGCAAGGAACACAAGACTTTTAGACGGGTTCGGGCCGCAGGGAGCGTAACACCCTACGTCCTGTATGGTGGTTTGTATTCCCTTTGGTGTAGAATGACCTAATGATCTTCTGTTTTTAGGGGGGTCCCTGACCTCCCTTATATATCCAAGAGGTCAGAGTTACAAAGATGCTAACCAACCTCCGTGTTGGTTAACTCTATCTCCTATTTAAACGGGATAAACAAGAGATAAACAAAATGAATAAGAGATAAGACGGGCTTAATCTCTTAGACTACGTAATGTGCCCAGCCCGGTGGCCCCGGGTCTAACAACCAACCCTTCTCCACCCCCCGCCACCCCCCTCGCCGGAATTTGGCCGGCAATCTCCCTGCTCTTCTTCCCCGACGAGCCAAGGGCATATTTGTGAAGATTTCAAAAGCTCTAAGGTTCTTCCTGCAAGATTTCAGAACCCCCCCCCCCCAATTCAATAGCTGTGAAATTCAAAAATGTGTAGAAAATTGTAGAAAATTCAAAAAAATGTCAAATTAGTTGGGTTTGAATCCTTGTGTTAAATAATACCACTTTTGCAATATAATCATGAGATGAAAATGTGTATTTTGTGCTGTGTTTAAATTAGTAGATAAGGGGTACTTTAATTAGATCTCTTGATCCACAGTAGTGCTAAGGCTCAAATTTGAAACATGGGTTGTGTGTGTTATAAATAGAGCTGTGTAAATTTTAGAGACCCAACCCAACCTGCTAGCTATGATATTTAGATATATTTACTTTATGTTGATAGAAGTTTTATGATTTAATTCAAGATGCATACCTTAATGTTTAAAGCTGAAAATTTTACCTTAGCTTTGCTTTAGCATGCTTAATCCAAGATAAAAATTTGAGAGTTAGAATCCTAGTGTAACTGTAGTAGTGAATTTAAGTTTAGATTCAAAGAAAATTCTTGAATAATAGCTGTAGTTCATGAAAAATTATGAAAATATTTGGAGGTGTTATTCTTGAGTAGTGTAATATGTTCACCAGTTCTCAACCTATGATCAGGTGTAGAACCACCAGAATAAATAGAACATGATATAATAATGCTATATTCCTAATTGATCAAAGTAAGTCCATAATTAAATAATAACCTAGGGTTATTAAAGATAATTAGCTAGTCAAATAAATAAAGCTATTAATGTAATTAGTTTAATTGTTTAAGATAACCAAATATGCTACCTCATGTAGTTAGTTAAATATTTAGGGTAACTCACCGTGTTACTTAATGTAACTAAGTAGTTTAATTAATACCCAAGAAATGACTACCCGGTAAAGAGAAATTATGTTGTTTGCTAGTATGTAATGTTAATTTTGTTGGATTGTAACTTTATTATGAAATAGAATAGAAGTATATGCATTTTCTAAACTGCATTATTTACATCACATATAGACTCGACGTTCTCGCCGACGGAGACTATCGGATTCTCGCGGAACCTGAAGTGGAAATCTCTGAAGACCCCGGAAACATCGTCGGAGAATTAACTGAAGCCCCGAACCTAAGTTTGGAAGAATTTGTTAACGTTTCTGACCCCAGCCTCGCCAGTGAAGGCAGGCCCCGGACATAAACCCACTAATTTACACTACAATCTACATTTATATATATACTTGTGCATCAAGTTCTTAGGAATTGTCTAGAAACCCTAGTTGCATATTCCTAGGAACCGATGTACTGAATATTAGAACCTGAGTCTGACTAGTGCTATGCTAATAGGACTTGTAGAAGTCGAGTGATTTCCTGTCACTCGCGCGATATAGGAATTGGTTGCTTACAATACTGCAATGACTATAAGGATGACGGATGGGGTTATGTGTAGTATCTTGGAAAGAAATGATACCCCGTCTGTGTTGATGAATTTGGTTAAGGTCGTAGTGTGTGGTAGTGGCAGTTAAGCGTTTGAAAGTTCTAGCCACATGCCGTGAAATATGGTAAGCGGTAAGCTTAGTAACCAATTGGCCCGGCAAGTGGACTCGTCCCCCACCACTCGACTTTTATTTTATGTTTACATGCACCGACGTGTGGGAATGCGTTCTGCAGAGCAGACGGGAATACGATCATACAGTCGCGCTGTAGACGTATGTCCTGCACATTGGATGTGCGTATGGTTCTACAGTCGCTTGTGGTGGCTTTGTTCCATGACCCAGAATGAAAGGCAAACGGTTGCTTCGGAACGACCTGTTGGTGTTCCAAGCGTGTGAGTTAGGTTTACCTTGCAAGGGTTGAAATTCAATTCAGAATCGTCCATTTCTCGCGGAGATTGAGACTGCTTAATACTTCTGCCACATAAAGTAACAAGAGAAATCTTATGATGAGTAATACTGAGATATGCTTTAAAGAGACTCTACCCTGCTTGAGTAGTTATAGGTGCTTACCTAGAATGGTTAAAGGAACTAGAAACTGAAAGCTAAAATATGAAATTAAGGACCTACTCTTTGTTGCTTTTCAGCTGAGACAAAACCTAAACCCCATTAAAGCTTTCATGGTTTAGTTATGGGATAAGTATACCCTAATTCCGGGTAAGCCTTACTGAGTATTAGAGTACTCAGCCTTGCAACATGATTTTATTTCAGGTCATGTCCCTGAAGACTCTACCCTCCCCATGCCTTGGCCCTATACTTTGCCTGATGGTTGGTCCGTGGAGTGGGACCCGTCCCTGGCCAACGCTGATCATAACGAGTGATGTCATGTCATGGCTTAGCATGATGTCCATAATGGTGACGTATACAGTTGTCGTACTTTAAATTCCGCTGCCGTGAACTTGAACTCTTAAAATAGCTTGTAATAATTTCTATCAGCCTGGAACCTTTGTTACCTCTGCAAACCCTTGTAATATAAGCGGCTGTGATGTAAAATATGATGGTGACTGTATCTCTGGACTCGACTTCATGCGAGGTACCTTGTTTGATCCTGCATTCGGTGGTTTATCGGGATGTTACCCGACAGGCCAAGGGGTTACACCGTTTGAAGTACGTTGGAGCCCTTGAGAGAGGACTTGCGTACTTGAGCCGGTGTAATTCAGGCTGGTTCTGCCACAGCTGGTATCAGAGCGAACAAGGATACCCCGGAGATATGAATTGCCTTAAAAATACTTTTAGTATAAAAATTGGACCAACAACTTATTTTGTAAAACTATGTTGGGTTCGTTAAGGATTGTGCATAGTACATAAAGCCCTAGGGTGATATTTAAGGGAATTAGAGGTGGCTATAGTATATATATATATAACTATAAATATCAGCATTACTTTTCTGTCCAAAACTTAAATTCATGCAAAACCCAGCTTTACATTCTGTAACTACACCTTCGACGGTGAGGTAAGAAGGTAAGGATCCTCAGCTAACTGGAGAGTTAGCCTTCCCGTTGGTGATGCGAACCGAACGCTGTTTCTCAAGCAGTGGCCTACTTGAGATGCTGCCAATGTACCAACTTCGGTTAACTATATTGGGAGTATATGGTTAGGCACAGGGTATGAACGGCAATAGCCCCTCGCATTTTGCGGTACCCCCGTGAATACGTTATTTCGATAACGTATGCTAACGTTGTCTGTACGACGGTAATTGTACAGATGCTATTTCTATAGTGAACAGTAATGTTTGAGGATGCTTTCATGAGTGCTGGCATGGAAGGTTCATTTATATTGTGGTTTTCTGCAGGTACGATAACCACGGTTAAATAGGTTAAGATGAATAAGGACATCCGACTAGCTATTATAGGGAGAGACGAACATATTGTGCCACCGAAACTAATCACGTAAGTCCAAACATATTTGGCAATTATTTTGAGTTGTGAGGACGCGTAGCACGTGCATGCATATTCCTTGATTTGATTGAACGAGTGGCATTGTTTGTTGTCTTAAGGATGTCTAGAGTGTTGTTAGTCCTTAGTATAGTCTTGAAATGGTTATAACGGCAGCTTTAGCGTAAAATGTTTCTTAGTATAGTCTTGAAATGGTTATAACGGCAGCTTCAGCGTAAAATGTTTCGATCTTTATCATTTCATCCTCAAGATCTAGAATAATCTTCCGATTTTCAGATTCTGCTGCTATCAGAATAGGTCATCTTGTTTCTTTTACCTTGTGAGTTCTTAGCCAGATAGCTGCATTCCAGTCATTCCATAAGTCTAACTTACATTTTTCCGCAGTCTTCTCAAGGTGTATGGTTGAAAACTTGTAATCTCACCATTTGAATCCTTGTTTCAGATGGCCGAGCTTCCAAGGTTCTTTTGGGATTCCGCAGGACACGCTCATACCAATGCCTTGCATTGGGAGGGTTTTCCTTGTCTTTTGTGGGAGTCCCTCCAGGTGTTTGGCTACACCGAGCCTCCACCTTATGATGGAGTAGAGTATGATGAAGAAGATGTTCCTCGTTGCAGGGTGAACATGACTATTCCTCCGTACCCTACTTTATCTCTATGGCAACCCATTGAAGTTAATGTGATTGGGCATCGCCTCGCTGATACTTTTGAAGCGGCAGCTATGGAAGCTATCCACATCTTTTGCGATCAACATCCTAAGGAAGTTGCAGGACATCCTATCGGGTTATATCCTGCAATGGATTCTCGTGACCTAGAATGGACTTTCAGGGTGACATACTATGACCACTTATTGGGAAATCTGGCTGGAGAGACTCTACGTACTGCAGTCAGATTCATGAATGCACAGTACCGCTACCAGACACTTCAGCAGCACGGTATATACCGATTGACTAACATAGCCCAAAGGTATCGTAATCAGGTTGGCCGGCAGAATACGCAGATTGAGGAACTCCAAGCCACTGTCACAGCCAAGGAAGAGGTTATTACTCAGCAGGAAGAAACCATTCAGCATCGAGAAGAATAGATTGTTGAGAGTGATGCTCTCATTGTCCAGCGCGACACTGTCATTGACTTCCTCCAGGAACAAGTTCACGAGCTCAACCTTAATCTTGGCCAAGCTATTGACCATATTAACATGCTTCATGAGCAACCAGTGCAGCCCGTTGTTGATGAGTTTGAGAGTGAAGAAGAAGAAGAAGACCCTGACGAAGTCGAAGGAGTCTCCAAGATTGACTCTGAGCATGGAGATCCTGTTCTTAGTCCCCATCATTCCTCTTCCGGTAGTCAGTCATCCGTGGGCAACCACGATGACTTTTAGTTCGTTTGAGTGATGACATCCTAGATGTAGATAGTGTGACATAGTGTGACATGGGAGTGAGTAGTTAAGTGACCTGCGAGCCACGTGTTGTAATATATGTGGCAAACCTATGTACGGTTTGGTTTGGAACAACATGATGTAAGATGGAATAAGTTTCAGTTGGTAATGTAAATCTGAGCTGCTGCTTGGATTGTTGAGTTAATACCTTGTGACTTGGATTTATTACCCAGCACTGTTTCAGTATGTGTTATTTTGGTATCATAGGATTTCTGAAAATAGAAGCAAGTATTGGTGAATGCTAATGGACAACTTCTATATTTCAGATGGTTGGCGCTACGCGTGGAACCCCGGAGGGATTCAGATCAGACCAGGCTAGTAGTTCACAACAACCACCTCCGCCATCGCCAAATCTAGCGGAAGTGATGGCTCGTCAGACCGGACTCCTGGACATGCTAGTGCAGGCCCAGCAACATCAGTTCCGTTCTCCTCAACGTGGACATGAAGAACATCCATCGGCTGGTTATCAGGATTTCTTTAGTACGCAGCCCCCGCTCTTCCATAAGACTGAAGAACCCCTTGATGCAGATGCATGGCTCCGTACCATCGAATCCAAGTTTGCATTACTCTCCGTCCCATGCTTCGAAGCAAACAAAACTCTCTTTGCAGCCCAACAGCTCTGTGGTAATGCTCACATTTGGTGGGACAACTACTATGCTATGCAATCGGATGGACATGTTGTCAACTGGGAAGAATTCAAAACAGCCTTTAGAGCGCATCATATCCCAGAAGGACTCATTGAGCGAAAGCTCAATGAATTTCTAGCACTGACCCAAGGAAACCGCACTGTACTTCAATACGCACAGGCTTTCAATCACCTGTGCCAGTACGCGGGCTATCATGCTGACACGGATGCCAAGAAAAGAGATTGATTCTGTTGTGGACTAAACATCAAGCTGAAGGAACGCTTGAATCTGGTCAGGGCTGACAACTTCAATGAATTGGTCAATATGGCCATTACCCAAGAAGATTGTATTTCAGCCCATCGTGCTGAGAAAAGGCAGAAAGTATTGCCTGGACCCTCGAAATTACAACCTTTGAGGTATCGATTGATTCGGAACCCAGTTTCCCAAGCTCCGTCTAGAAATGTTCCAACAGGCAGATGGGTAGCCAGACCTCCTCAGCAGCCCCGATTCAACAAGCCACCAGTGCCCCAACCTCAGCAGCAGCAACGACCAGTCGGTCCAAGGCCGAACCCTCTGCAGTTTAATCAAGGAAATAATGTCAATCGATGTTTCAACTATGGTAGTCCAACGCATTTTGTTAAAGACTGCCCACAACCAAGGAAGACATTCCCTGGACAAGCCTCTAACTCCAACTCCAACTCCAGGAACAAAGGCAAGAGGCAGGTTATGCAAGTCCGTCAAGGAAGATTAAATTTCACTACTCTATCGGAACTTCCGGAAGGTGCACCAATGATGACGGGTACATTCACTCTACACCATCACCCTGCTATTATAATTTTTGATTCTGGTGCAACCCATAGTTTTATCAGTATAAGGTTTGGGACCAAAATAGGTTTGGATTTCTACCCTACTAATGGAACTTATATGATAACAACCCCTGGAGGTAGAATTGCATCAAATCAAATTTGTAGAGATGTACCTATCCAGATGGGTAGCACTTTAATAAGAACAGCCTTAATTTCATTAAACCTAGAAGGAATAGATATTCTCCTAGGTATGGATTGGATGACCAGACATCGGGTATCTCTAGATACCTTTTCTCGAATAGTTGAGATAAACTCCCCGGAATATGAACATACCATCCTTCATCTTCCACAACAGGAGTATATCAGCTCTTGTGTATATGCTATAATGGGATCAAGTTAGAGGATATTCTTGTTGTGTGTGAGTACCCAGATGTTTTTTTGGACGAATTACCCGGAATGCCCCAGATAGAGATGTTGAATTTGTCATAGAATTACAACCTGGCACAGCCCCCATTTCTAAGAGACCCTATTGTATGCCGCCTAATGAACTGGCAGAGTTGAAAATTCAACTTCAGGAACTCCTTGATAAAGGTTATATTCACCCAAGTGCTTCACCTGGGGATGCCCTGCTTTGTTTGTTAAGAAAAAGGATAATAGTCTTAGACTATGTGTTGACTACCGCCCCCTCAATGCGGTTACTATTAAGAATAAGTACCCTCTTCCCTGCATTGATATCTTATTTGATCAGTTAGCCGGAGCCAAGATATTCTCCAAAATTGACCTTCACTCTGGATATCATCAGATAAAGATTAGGCCAAGTGATATTCCGAAAACAGCTTTCTCCACCAGATATGGACTCTATGAATATCTGGTTATGTCCTTTGGTCTTACCAATGCACCGGCATATTTCATGTATCTCATGAACTCTGTCTTCATGCCGGAACTTGATAAATTCATCGTGGTTTTTATCAACTATATCTTGATCTATTCTAAAAATCTTGAAGATCACTCTAAACATCTTCATATTGTTCTTCAACGTTTGCGAGATCACCGCCTGTATGCCAAATTCTCTAAATGTGAATTCTGGCTTGATACCATCAAATTTTTGGGTCATACCATCTCTAAGGATGGTATATCTATTGACCCGAGTAAAGTTCAGGAAGTGATGGATTGGAAGCCCCCTACCTCGGTCCATCAGATCCGCAATTTTCTTAGTCTTGCTGGCTACTACCGTCGTTTCATTCTAGATTTCTCCCGGATAGCCAAACCCATGACTGAGCTGTTGAAGAAAGGAGTGAAATTCTCCTGGAATGAGAAATGCGAAGAAGCTTTCCACACTTTAAGAGCACATTCCCACTGCTCCAGTTTTGGCTCAGCCAGATACATCCAGACCTTTTGATGTTTATTGTGATGCATCAGGCACCGGTCTTGGGTGTGTACTTATGCAGGATAACCGCGTGATTGCATATGCCTCTAGAGCACTTCGAACACATGAGCAGAACTATCCTACTCATGATCTTGAGCTTGCAGCCGTTATACATGCACTTAAACTTTGGAGACACCATCTTATGGGTACCAAGTGCAATATTTATACGGATCATAAGAGTCTAAAATACATCTTTACACAAGCGGACTTGAATATGAGGCAAAGACGTTGGCTAGAGCTTATAAAGGATTATGATCTTGAAGTCCACTACCATCTGGGCAAAGCCAATGTGGTCGCAGATGCACTTAGCCGCAAATCACATTGTCATTGCTTATCAGTAGAAGTTTTCAGCAACACTCTCTGCTGGGAAATGAGAAAGCTTAATCTGGTGATCGTTCCTCAAGGCAGTCTAAATCATATAGCAGTTGAATCTATACTCCAGGATAGTATCATTATGGCACAACTACATGATAAGGGAGTCAAAATTATCAATCAACAATTAGCCCAAGGAGAAGAAAAGTATAAATGTTTCCAAGAGGATCCTAAAGGGATTCTACGGTTTAAGGGACGTATGGTTGTACCCAAAAATCATCAGCTTCACAAGCAGATAATGGATGAAGCACATCTATCTAAGTTTGCTATGCACCCTGGCAGTACGAAGATGTACCAAGACTTGAAACAGAATTTCTGGTGGACTCGTATGAAAAGAGAAATAGCAAAGTACGTCTCTGAATGTGATATTTGTCAGAGGGTTAAAGCCAGTCACTTAAGGACTTCTGGTACGCTGCAGCCTTTACCTATTCCTTCTTGGAAATGGGAAGATATCAGTATGGATTTTATCATAGGTTTACCCAGCACTTCCCAGAGGCATGATTCCATTTGGGTGATTGTAGATAGATTAACCAAGACCGCTCATTTTCTCCCAGCGCATATCACTTACAATGCTAAGAAGTATGCTGAAATCTATCTAGACCAGATCGTTCGTCTCCATAGGATACCTAAAACAATCATCTCTGATCGTGGAGCATAGTTTGTTGCTCGTTTCTGGGAGCAACTTCAACAGGCTCTTGGAACCAAGTTAATTCGAAGCTTCGCATATCATCCGCAAACAGATGGGCAAACAGAAAGGATCAACCAAATTCTAGAAGATATGCTTCGAGCATGCGTGATCCAGTACAACGAGCATTGGGACAAATGCTTAGCTCTGGCAGAATTCTCCTATAATAACAGTTATCAGTCAAGTATCAAAATGGCTCCTTTTGAAGCCTTATATGGTCGCCAATGCAGAACTTCTTTAAATTGGTCTTAGACTGGTGAACGCGAAATCTTTGGACCTGATCTTATCACCAAGGCAGAAGAAAAGGTAAAGATTGTTCGGAATAATTTAGAAGCAGCTCAATCAAGACAAAAGAGTTACACAGACAAAAGGAGGAAACCAATACAGTTTGAAATAGGTGATTTTGTATACCTGCGAGTATCTCCTACTCGAGGTGTTCAACGATTTGGTATCAAAGGCAAACTTGCTCCTCGCTACGTTGGTCCTTTAGAAATCCTTGAAATTTGTGGACCCGTAGCCTACCGACTTCAACTTCCTCCTTAGCTAGCAGCTATTCATAATGTCTTCCATGTATCTTAGCTCAAGAAGTGTATCAGTGTTCCTACTGAAATCATTGATACACCAAGCATCGACATCGAGCCCGATCTTTCCTATAAGGAGAATCCAATCAGAATCTTAGACACCAAGGAAAGAAGTACCAGAAGAGCAACAGTCAAGATGTTTAAGATCTAGTGGAATCATCATAAGGAAGAAGAAGCTACCTGGGAAACCGAAGATTATCTTCAGAAGAACTTCCCAGACTTCCTCAAGAATTCTTAGGTATCTATCATCCTATTATATCATTCCTGTAATCTCGGGACGAGATTCCTTTTAGGGGGGAAGGTTGTGACACCCTAGGTGTTAAATAGAGCAAGCCAATAGGAAGAATGTTTGGTGTGGATTAAATTGTGTGAAAATTGGGCAAAGTTATGAAAATAAGGGTATTTGTGTAAATTTATGAAAATACAAGTCCTTTTATGTAAATTAGTTGAAGTATAAAAGTAACATCCAAAATTTACCAAGGGTCAAAATGTAAAAAGGTATAAGTCATCATGACATGTCATAAATACTTGCAATTAGGTCCAAAGTTAAAAGAAATTTACCTTGAGAAGGACAAAACTTATTTAAGTTTGATTTGAGTGCAAAATGGTAAAATAAAGCATTGTGCTTTAGGTTTTTGAACTTAAACCCTAAAGCAAAGTTGTAGGATTTGAAAAACTCTACAACATCTATTTCGGTCATTTCCTCATTAGAGCTTTGGATCAGTGGGAAAATCCAATTTACAGAGGAGTCCTTGAGATTTTTGCAAATTCCAACGAGGTCCCTCGGACCCCCTCCCCTCTTCTTCATCCTCTGGCGCCTGCTCTACTCCGCTGCTCTGCTTCTCTGCCGCCGGCCGTCTGCACCGCTCACCGCCGCGCCAGCTCCTCCCCGGCGCCACCTCCTGCTGCCCTCGCCTCCACGCGTCGCCTCCAGCCCGAGCCCCGCCCTAGCTCCTCCTCCCTGGCCCTCTCGCGCGCATGCCACGTCGCCCCGCGGCTCTGCCGTCCGCCACCTCGCCGCCGCCGCCGCCGCCCGTGCACGCCCCCCACACCCCTTCTATTCTGGTTCAAGAGCAGCACTAGCTCCCTCTCCTCCCATTCCACTCGCTCTTTTGCTCGCCAATCGCCCAGAGCCCGAAACACCACCGCCGCCTTCTTCTTCTTCGCCGGCGAGCCCCTGGTCACCGCGGAGCTCCCACCTCGAGCCCCCATTGTCCCGGACGACCAACTAGAAAGCTTCACCGCTCCACGCCGAAGCTCTACAACCCCACCCCGACGCCAATCCTTCACCGGAGTCCGGTCGCCGTTGATCCCCTCCTCGCCGGTAAGCTCCTGTCACCGTCGAGCCCCTACCTTTGCCCCTTCTCCGCCCAATCTGACCACCCCAACAGCTTCCCCTCCTCCTGCTGCAGCTATCAGACCCGATCTTGGCCGCCTCCCTCACCGGGAAGCCCCTCGCCGACGAGCTCCTCCGCGCCGCCGCCTCGGCCGCCGTGGGAAACCCACCTCCGGCCATCCCCTCTTCCTCCCAAGCCCACCCATGGATGCGCCGTGAGCTCCTGGTGCCCGTAGACCAGCCCTTCTCCACCCCCCCGCCACCCCCCTCGCCGGAATTTGGCCGGCAATCTCCCTGCAATTCTTCCCCGACGAGCGAAGGGCATATTTGTGAAGATTTCAAAAGTTCCAAGGGTCTTCCTGCAAGATTTCAGACCCCCAACTCAATAGCTGTGAACTTCAAAAATGTGTAGAAAATTGTAGAAAATTCCAAAAAATGTCAAATAAGTTGGGTTTCAATCCTTGTGTTAAATACTACCACTTTTGTATTATAATCATGAGATGAAAATGTGTTTTTTGTGCTGTGTTTAAATTAGTAGATAAGGGGTACTTTAATTACATCTCTTGATCCACAGCAGTGCTAAGGTTCAAATTTGAAACATGGGTTGTGTGTGTTATAAGTAGAGCTGTGTAAATTTTAGAGACCCAACCCAACCTTCTAGCTATGATATTTAGATATATTTACTTTATGTTGATAGAAGTTTTATGATTTAATTCAAGATGCATCCCTTCATGTTTAAAGCTGCAAATTTTACCTTAGCTTTGCTTTATTATGCTTAATCCAAGTTAAAAATTTGAGAGTCAGAATCCTAGTGTAACTCCGGTAGTGAATTTAAGTTTAGATTCAAAGAAAATTCATGAATAATAGCTGTAGTTCATGAAAAATTATGAAAATATTTGGAGGTGTTATTCTTGAGTAGTGTAGTATGTTCACCAATTATCAACCTTTGATCAGGTGTAGAACCACCAGAATAAATAGAACATGATATAATAATGCTATATTCCTAATTGATCAAAGTAAGTCCATAATTAAATAATAACCTAGGGTTATTAAAGATAATTAGCTAGTCAAATAAATAAAGCTATTAATGTAATTAGTTTAATTGTTTAAGATAACCAAACATGCTACCTCATGCAGTTAGTTAAATATTTAGGGCTAACTCACCGTGTTACTTAATGTAACTAAGTAGTTTAATTAATACCTAATAAATGACTGCCTAGTAAAGGGAAATTATGTTGTTTGCTAGTATGTAATGTTAATTTCGTTGGATTGCAGCTTTATTGTGAAACAGAATAGAAGTCTATGCATTTTCTAAACTGCATTATTTACATCACATATAGACTCGACGCTTCTCGCCGACGGAGACTATCAGATTCTCCCGGAACCTGAAGTGGAAATCTCTGAAGACCCTGGTGTGACAGTTCATGTACTTGTGATGTTAGATATATATTTTGTTAGTGTGAAATATATGTTTGTTAGTATAAAGCTCATGTGTGTTTATGTGAAGTTTTTGAAAATTTAAAGTACAAGTAAAAATGGTATTTTTATACTTACAGAAAAACCTAGGGTTGTTTTTGCAAAATGTATTTGGATTAGGGTAATTTCAAAATAAGTGAAATATGTTTTTCTTACCTTATTCCCTGTAAAAAATATATATTTATCCAAAAGTTGCATTAGAAATGCAAGTGTTAAATTGTGTAAAAATTTTGGGTAAAGTGGTAAAAATAAGGATATTTATGTAATTTAATAAAAGTACAAGTCCTTTTACGTAAATGTTTGATTTACAAAAGTAACTTTCAAATTTACTTAGGGATAAAGTGTAAAAGTGCAAGTCATCATGATATGTCTATCCAGTCATTATGACGAGTCTATCCCGTCATCATGACGTGTCATAAATGCTTGCATTTAGGTCCTGAATTTTATAAAGTTTCATTCTTTAGGACAAAAGCAATTCAAATCCAACTTTTGTTCAAAGATTCATGTGTAAAAATATAAGTTTTGAGTTTTTGAACTTGAGCCCTAAAGCAATGTTGTAGAGTTTGAAAAACTCTCCAACTTTCGTTTTGGGCATTTCTTCATTTGGGTTTTATATCAACGGGAAATTTTGTTTTACAAATAAGCCCCTGCAGTTCTCTGATTTTGCGTATACGCCCTTGGAGAACCCCAGTTGTCTTTCTTCTCTGCTATCTCTCTTCCCCTTATCCAACTTCTCTCCAACTTCTGGCATTTTTATCCCTCACCGGCAGCACTTCTGGCATTTTTATCCCTCACCGGCAGCACTTCTCTGCTCCATCCTTATCCCCCTCTCTCTCTCTCTTCCTCCACCCGGTTCGGCACTGGAAGCGCACGCGAGCAGCTCAGGCCCAGCGCTAGCTCGGCTGGCGCGGATGGCTCGCGGCCGTGCGTAGGCAGGCAGAGCGAGCGCTGCGCAGCAGGCAGGTGAAGCGTCCCCTCATCCGAGGTGACTTAAATGTGATATAAAAATCAGTCCCAGGAGGCTGATACACATTTATTACATCAAATGGTACATTACCGTACAAACCTCCGAGGAGGCGGGTACTCGATACAGACGATAATTAGTAATAAAATAGCTATGGTAATACACCAAAGCACGACCCACACGGGATCCGACTCGAGCTCAGAGCAGCACGCTAGCAGAAGCATCTTGCGGGGGGGGGGGGGGGCAACGCCACAGGCAAAGTTGGGCGCGGACACAACCCCTATTCAACGTCTTCGATCACGTAGTCTGGGTCTCCCTCTGAGAAAACCACAAATATATATAGGGTGAGTACAAAGGTACTCAACAAGTCCAACCGCACCCGCGGAGGGGGAGATAACAGCGATCATGCACGGTTTTATCAAGGGTGGGGTTAGGGTTTATTTGCGATAAAGCAAGGTTTTACACATGCAAGGGTTCATTTAACAAAAGCACTTTCTCAAAACATTTTTATAGTAATCGAATCGTAAGTGGAGATGATCCTACACAAAGGATCCAAGTTTTTGTACCACCGGACCCTGCGTCCACCGTGGCTTACTACCCAACTGCCGAGTACTTTCAAAACAATTCACGCCACAAACCCATCATCCCGAAACATCTATTGAAGTGACCATGCCGTAACGCGTCCAATACCGTGGACACGGCTATTCGAATAGGTTTTACACTTTACAGAGGTGTTACACTTTACCCACAAGTAGGGTACCGCACTACGAGCACCTTAATGTCGCGGCGGATCCTAACAAAGCCATTACCCACCTTAGCTGAATCTAACTAGCCAACGTGGAAGCTACCATGGGGTTAATGACCTATCAACGAGGTCATAACCGGGACATAACTCACACAGATCGTATTCCTTCTCCATGGTCTCCCGTTACTCACCCGCTCTCCTTTTGGCTAGTAGAACAACTAGTGGGGTTTATGCTAAGCCGTTGCCCACACAACGGTCGAGTGGTTGTACGTTTAATGGGTTAGGCAAGATGACACCTCAGTTCATCCTTATATTGACCAGACGGACATCTCCCGTTCATGCTCAACCACAAAGGTATAAGCACACTAGTGGCATTTCACACAGAAAACGCCGTCCATCTCGTCAGATTATGTCTTTCTTTTATTTTCTCAAAACCCCATTTTATCTTCTTAAAACCCTTGTGCCCTTATTTTTGGCAAAGCGCTTGTGGTCATGGTTTAAAATATAATCAAGGGGATGATAGGTAATAAGCATCTTTAGCGGTAGGTAACGTCTAGCGAAGCAAATCCTAGGTCATCAAGGAGTGGTCATATCAATCAAGGGGTGGCTATCCAACCTGTCTTGCAATAAAATGATGCATTTTATAAAACAGGCTAATAGGTTGTATTTATAAAACTGGGATAAATATGCATCAAAGGATGGGATTGAACTTGCCATTCACAAAGCCTTCCAGGAAGTCCTGATCGAGGTACTGTCCTTCCGGTTCGGGCTCGCGGCACTGGTTCTCGGACTCTTGCTCGCAGTACTGCTCGTTGACGGGTTCTCCCTTGGTCACTTCGTGATCTAGGGCGCACACAAACAAACATTCAATAAAGAAAAAGAAATAAAGGTTTTATCTACAAGCCCGAATCGGAAATAACTTAAGAAACAATGGTAGAAAGAATATTTTTGGGGGATTTCTCGATGGCATGGCCGACATTATGATAGAAATGGCGTGGTAAAGTTTCGGGGCAAACGGAAGGTTTTTGGCGCATGAAATGATAGGCCGAACGGGGTTTTAGGGAAGGGATAAGGGTCCAAGGACCTATTCGTAATTACTGTTGGAAGGGGAGGGCTTGATTAGAATTTCTGGAAATACCTAGAGTACCCTGGAAAAGGTTGGGGGTCTATCCGTAATTATTTTGTATAGGAGGGGGGTTCACTTCCTAAATAGAATGAGCAGGGGGGTTTTATTTGGAAAAGGGATTAAAGGAAGGTGGGGCTCTTAAGGGGATAAGCAAAAGGGGCAGGGGGTTCAGGGCAAATGTGCCCTTCTTCCTCCTCCCGTTACCAGGAACAGGGGAGGGGATAGGGGCCGGCGGCGCCACCAATCCCGGCGGCCCTAGGGCACGGCGGCGGCCGGGGGCAGGGGCTACACGGAGAGGGGAGCGAGGGGGACTCATTCCTCTACTCACCATGGGTCGGGGCGGCACGAGGCGGGCTGTCCACGAGGGCCAGGGGCGGCGGGCGGAGGGCCTGGCGGCGGCGGTGGAGCAAGGCCGGGGAGGGGGCTAGGGGTTGCGGGGGAGTTTGTGGTGGTGGCGAGGCGCGTCGTGGGGGTGTATTTGTAGGCCGGCGAGGGCGGGAAGGAGGGGCGCAGTGGAGGTCGGTGGCGGCCAGTAATGGCAGTGGGGCGGCGGTGGTACGGGGTTGCTGCTGCGCAGGGTGGCCGGTGGCGCTGGTCGTCGCTGCGCAGGGCGGGGTGGTGGCGCGTAGCGGGGAGGGGCGGCCTGGGGACGCGCTGCACCGGGGAGAGCGGCCAGTGGTGAGGCGACGCACGGCGGCCAGCTCTGTTCGGTGTCGTGGCACGCAGGGGCAGCGCGAGCGCCAAGACGGCAAGGGGGTACGGCGCGCGCAGAGGAGGGCCGGGTTAGGCGGCTCCTGTGGAGTCGTCAAAGGGCGGGGGGGGCGGTGGTGGTGGCCGGCGTCGAGCTCAGCTCAGTGCCGTGCTGCGCGTGCAGGGGAGGTGAGAGGAGCAGGAAACAGGAACAGAGAAAGGAGAAAGGAGAAAGGAAAAAGGGAACAGGGGAAAAAGGAAAAAAGGGGGGGGGGGCGTCGGCGGATTTTACGGCAGCGGTCGCGAGCGCGAGGTCGAGCACGCGGGGGGGGGGGGAATGCGTCGGCGGGATTCGCGGTAACGGTCGCGAATGCGGGGTTGAGCACGCGGCACGTCGCGGGGTCGAGGAAAAGAGAAAGGATGGCGGTCAATGTCGGATGTCAGACGGCGAAAGGTCGAGAGATGTTTTGGGCGATTAGGAGTTCGGACGGTAAGGGTTTAGGAATGACCCGAGCTTGACGAAAGAATTTTGCTAGCGAGCGATTTGTGCTGTAATTTGAATAAGGTAAAAACGCGGGCGTTACAAACCTACCCCACTTAAAATGAATCTCGTCCTCGAGATTCGGCTGGTTCCTAAATAGATGGGGAAACTCTTTCTTAAGGGCATCTTCGCGCTCCCATGTGGCTTCTTCTACTCCATGTCTGCTCCACTGAACTCTGCAAATCCGTACTTCGGAGTTTCTTGTTCTTTTTATGACCGTGTCCAAAATCTTGATAGGCACTTCCTGGTACCGAAGATCTTTCTGTAAAGCTATTTCTTCTTCCGTCACCCGTTCTCTTTCGGGTACCCTCAGGCATCTTCTCTGTTGGGATACATGGAATACTGGGTGTATGTCAGACATTCCTTCTGGTAGTTCTAGACGGTATGCTACAGCTCCAATTCTCTTCAGTACTTGGTACGGTCCAATGTACCGAGGGGCTAGTTTCCCATGTACTTGAAATCTTCGAGTCCCTCGAATAGGTGAAACCTTGAGATAGACGAAGTCTCCTGGATTGAAGCTTACTTCTCGTCTCTTCTTGTCTGAGTAACTCTTCTGTCGGGATTGGGCGGCCTTCAGTTTCTCTCTAATTTCGGCCACTCTTTCTTCCGCTTCTTTGATGAGTGCGGGTCCAACCAGGGCACGCTCCCCAACTTCTGACCACATCAGGGGGGTCCTGCACTTTCTCCCATAGAGAGCTTCAAATGGTGACATGCCCAAGCTTGCTTGATAACCATTGTTGTACGAAAACTCAGCGTACGGTAAACTTTGTTCCCAATCCTTGCCATAAGTGAGGACATATGCTCTTAGCATATCCTCCATAATCCGGTTCACCCTTTCTGTTTGACCGTCGGTCTGCGAGTGATAAGCCGAACTGAAGTCCAACTTGGTGCCCATGGCCTTATGCAAACTTTTCCAAAATCTAGAGGTGAATTGGGTTCCTCTATCAGAAACAATTCTGCTAGGTACGCCATGCAGCTTCACTATGTTATCCACATAGAGCCGTGCTAGCTTTTCCCCACCATAATTGGTCCGTACAGGTAGGAAGTGAGCGACTTTTGTGAGTCGGTCCACTATCACCCATATGGAGTCATGTCCTTTCTGTGTCTTGGGTAAACCCACTACAAAATCCATTCCTATCTCATCCCATTTCCAAACCGGGATGGGCAAGGGTTGCAGCAATCCTGCTGGTCTCTGATGTTCAGCCTTGATCCTTTGACAATTATCACAATGGGCGACGAATCTTGCAATATCCGCTTTCATTCCACTTCACCAATACTTTTGCCTTATATCTACATACATCTTGGTGGATCCTGGGTGGATGGAATATGCTGAGTTGTGGGCCTCATCCATAATAGTCTGTCGGAACTCTCCTTCCTTAGGTACGCAAATTCTATCCTTGTACCATAAGGTTCCTTTGTCATCCACTCTGAAATCCGGTGCCTTGTTTTCCCCCGTATGCATGCGGATTCTCATCAAGTCCTTGTCTGAACCTTGGGCCTTTCTGATCTGGTCCTCCAAAGTAGGTTGAACACTCAACTTGTGACTGGAACCCTGGGGGACGATGTGCACATTTAATTGTGCCATCTCTTCTCAAAGGTGGGCATCCTTAGGTCCATAAGACTTCCGGCTTAAGGCATCTGCTACCACGTTTGCTTTGCCAGGATGGTAATGAATTACCACATTATAGTCCTTAACTAGTTCTAACCACCTTCTTTGCCTTAAGTTCAATTCTGGCTGGGTGAAGATGTATTTTAAGCTCTTATGGTCCGTGTAGATCTCACACCTATTCCCAATCAGATAGTGTCTCCAAATCTTGAGGGCATGCACTACGGCTGCCAATTCCAAGTCATGGGTCGGGTAATTCTGCTCATGAGGCTTGAGTTGTCGGGAGGCATATGCCACTACTTTCCCACCTTGCATAAGGACACATCCTAATCCTTGACGGGATGCATCACAATAAATGACAAAGTCTTGTTGGATGTCTGGCAAGGTTAGTACCGGGGCGGTTGTCAGTCTTCTCTTTAACTCCTGGAAGCTTCTCTCACATGACTCGGTCCAGGTGAACTTCTTCTCTTTCTTGAGTAGCTCTGTCATAGGTCGGGCTATCTTGGAGAATCCTTCGATAAATCTCCGGTAATATCCGGCTAAACCGAGAAAGCTCCTGATTTCACCAACATTAGTTGGCTGCTGCCAATTGAAGACTGCTTCGACTTTCTCGGGATCCACTGCTACTCCTTCTGCGGTCAAGATATGACCGAGAAATGCTACTTTCTCAAGCCAAAATTCACACTTGCTGAACTTGGCATAGAGCTTGTGCACTCTCAACCTTTCTAGAACCACTCGTAGGTGCTGCTCATGTTCGTCGACACTCTTGGAGTAAATAAGTATGTCGTCAATGAAAACTACGACAAACTTATCTAACTCCTCCATAAACACCTTATTCATGAGGTTCATGAAGTAAGCAGGTGCATTGGTGAGTCCAAAGGACATCACGGTAAACTCATATTGCCCATAGCGGGTGACGAAGGCCGTCTTCGGAATATCACTTTCCTTAATCTTGAGCTGTTGATATCCCGACTTTAGGTCTATCTTGGAGAAATACTTGGCTCCCTTCAGCTGATCAAAGAGGTCATCAATTCTGGGAAGGGGGTATTTGTTCTTGATGGTAACTTCATTTAGTGCACGGTAATCCACGCACATCCTCATGCTTCCGTCCTTCTTCTTGACAAACAAGACCGGAGCTCCCCATGGTGACGAGCTCGGTCTAATGAAACCACTTTGTTGTAACTCTTCCAGCTGCCTTTTTAGCTCTGCCAATTCAGAGGCTGCCATCCTATAGGGTCTCTTAGCTATAGGAGAGGTTCCAGGGGCAAGGTCAATGACAAACTCTATATCCCTATCTGGCGGCATCCCCGGGAGTTCTTTCGGAAAGACATCTAAGTATTCATTTACTACTGGAACTTCTTCCAAGAGTTTAGCTTCCATGCTAAAAACCATTGGGTCTGGTCCACTTCCCCGAGTGTGGCAGGTTACTTGTACTCCTTCTGAGTTGGTTAGGTGTACCACCTTGTCAGCACAGCTTATAAGGCCACTGTGCAGGCTTAGCCAATCCATTCCAAGGATCACATCTATACCTTTAGACTTAAGTACTACTAGGTCTGCTAGGAACTCTACCCCACTTAAGATGATTCTTACCCTAGAACAACCCAGTCGGCACTTAATGTCACCTCCGGGCGTTCGGGTTAATAGGGGTGTTTTAAGTAGCACTGTAGGTATATTGTGCTTTTCCACAAAACTTGAGGACACAAATGAATGTGATGCTCCGGAATCAAACAATATTGTTGCCAAAACTGAGCTGACTAGAAACTCACCGAGCACAACACCCTGAGCGTCCTGAGCCTCCTGCGTGTTGATGTGGTTGATGCGGGCTCGTCCGAAGGACTGCTGGGGCGGCCCCATCTGCTGGTTGTTGTTGCCGGTATTGTTATTGCGGATGGGTACACGATTGGCTCCTGATAAAGCTGGCCTTGGTCCATTCACTGAGTTGGAGAGGGCTGGTGCTGCCGGCTTGTTATTGGCATAAGGGCAATTGGCAATGAAGTGTCCTGTCTCACGGCAGTTGAAGCATGCTCGGGTATTGTTGCTGGCAGTAACTTGGCTTGTATTACTCTGTGGAACCTTCATGGTGCTCTGGCTCTTGAACTGTCTAAGCTGGGTGTTGGGGGCTCGAGAGCCAGTAGCTTGTGGCTGGGTCCTATACTGCATAGGGGCTTGGGACTTGGTCGCCGGAGGGCCAAAGTGCCTTGGTTTCTGGAAACGGTCCTGCTGGCGAGCTTTGGCTTCTAGGAACTTACGCTTATTGTCTCTCTTTTCCTCTGCCATGGCTCTCTCAGTGATGATAGCCATATTCATCAGTGTGTTGAAGTCTGGGTAGATGCATGGGGAAAGCAGCTTCTTGAGTTCTGCATTTAAACCCTTTCTGAACATATCCTGCTTCTTTTCATCATTGTCTACTTCCTCCGGTGCATAGCGAGCTAGTTCTATGAACTGGTAGGTGTACTCTTCAACTGACTTGTTGCCTTGCTGCAGCTCACGGAACTCATCTGCCTTGCGCTTCATGGTGGCTGCTGGGATGTGATAGCGACGGAATTCATCCACAAACTCGTTCCAAGTAATAGTGGAGGCATCCTGCGCAGCTGCATAGTAGTTTTCCCACCAAGCTAAAGCAGTTCCAGTGAGCTGGTGAGCAGCTAAACGGACCTTGTCACGGTCTCCATGCTCAAATGGTTCGAGTTTCCTCTTGATAACGCGCAGCCAGTCGTCTGCATCCAAGGGGTTGTAGGAGCCTGCAAAGGTGGGTGGCTTGGTCCTCAGAAAGGCTGTCAGTTTGTCATTTGTATTCTGCTCACGGGGTCTTGGGTTGGTGACGACATTGGTCAAAGCTTCCAGTAAGAGGTTCTGGTTGTTCAATACTTGCACCAAGTCAATGGCCGGTGGGGGTGGGGCATGTCGTGCTCCTACTTGGCTTTCTCCTCCCTGCTGGCTCACTTCCTGATCTTCCTGATCGGGGGCTTGTCCTTGCATTCCCTGTTGTCTCTCCGTACTTGGAGTGGCATGTGTCCGTCTTTGGAAGGCCCTGTTGTTACGCCTAGGGGCCGTCTGCGGATTGGGTAAAACCCTTATGAGACTTAGATTTAAGTGATATTTTTTTTTAAAAGGCAGACTCTATCTACTGCCGGCAATCACATAGACTAACAAGCATTAAGTGTAAATAGTTTTATTTATTACGCTGGGGTACAACACTTGAGGAAAGCACGGCTACACATTACATGGTCGGGTACAAAGGTCATACAGGTGGGTGGGCACAAATCTAGGCTCGGGGCCGAGACGGTTTTATCCCGGGGGCACCTCTAAGGCATGTTACTCACGGGGCGAGTCGTCTTCCGGGGCGGAGTGAACTTCCAGTGGAATGAGTAGCTCTTCCTCGTCGTCTTCGAGGATCCCATTTTCTCGGGGCTGTTCGACAGTTCCTCCTTCCATGGCTGCAGCTGTCCTTTCGGTACCTTCGGGTGGAGCTTGCGGGGTCCTAAAAAGTCCTCCCCATCCCGCGATGGGTGTTCCGATTAGGACTTGGGTTTCCCCGGTTGCTGGGACAGGTGTTCCGCCGCTGGTCCACTCTTGCATGCGCCGATCCTGGATCTGCCTGAGGCTTTCCTGAGCGACGGCTTCGCTACTTATAGCAGCCGCAGTTCTTGCTTCGGCTTGAGCCACCCGGATTTGATGCATCCTTACTGCAAGCTCAGCTTGCTCAGCCCGGTGGGTTTGCTCCCTTAAAATTTGGGCTTGCTCGTCAAAGAGCTTGTCCAGGGAGACGAGGTATGCGACCACATGGTATAAAAGGTCTTCATGTTGGCGGCGCCGTTCCAAGTTCCTCATGCGGGCCTGCCAGACTTGCGTCCTGATGACCGGAGGAAAAAGCCTCATTGGTGTGGGAATGAGGTGCTCTTCGAAGATCCGGCACAGGTATCGGAGGGCTTTTCTGATGGCCAAGGGATAGGCATCCTGATGTCGAAATCCTGTGGCAGTCACTCGCCATGGTTCGATGTCGGGGTGGCGGGTGCTTCTGGCGATGGAGAGAACCACCCTACAGCGACGAGTACCGAGGTGTTCGTACTCCCTGCTGTAGTACCTTGGGCGCTCGGTAATGCCAAGGTGCTCCAGGGAGTTGATCAGAAGGCGGGGAAAACCAGGTTCTTCTTGGCAAACGCCCTGGGTCCACCCATTCTCGGCCATCTGAAAACAAAGGTAGGGTGAACAAGCCTTGCGCACAAGGTAGGGTACAGGAAGGATAGATGTTCTTTATTAGGATCGGGTACATTTTCCAAGGATACATTATTACTAGGGTAATAGCTCTAGCTTAGGTACTCTACTCTTCCCAAGGGGATCCTTCCCCGCTCCGGTTAGGTCGCTTCTTTGGCGGAAGGCATTGCCCTAATACCTCCCCTTCGATCTGAGTGCTCTTATCCCAATGGGTTTCCTCGGGTTCTCCTTCCAGTAGTCCAGCTTCTCTTCTGTGCGCCTCGATACGCTCCCTTTCTTGAGCGTCACGTTGCCATATGTCTCGGAGGGAGGCTAGGGAGCTCTCAGCTTGAGCCTCAGCCTCCACTGCCCTCCTGAACTGTACCTCCAACTCTTGCTCCGCCTTTTCTGCCCTACGAATTTGGTGCTTCAGTTGTTTTGCCTGCTCGCTGTATAGTCGATCTAGGCCGGTGAGATAAATAGACAGGTGGGAAACCGTATCCTCTAGATCTTCTTCTTCCCTTCCTAATCCTCTCATCCGGGCAATCCATGAGCGTCCTCCCCTTCCGGTAGGTTGGAAAAATCCCATAGGAGTTCGCTGAAGATGATGCCTATAGACCACGCGTAAGCGTCGCAGGGCTTTTCGGGCGGCCTTTCGGAAGGTGTCAGGGAACCCAAAACCAGTGGTGGAGATGAACCAGGGATCCACATCGGGGTAAAGTGTGCTTTTTCCCACGAAGATCATCAGGTCACATCGAGGGGTCCCTCTGAAGCTGTGCTCTCGGTAGGTGTATTCTGGTGGGTCTACAACTCCGACGCGTCCCAGGCTGAGTAGCAATAACTTCGGAAGGCCAGGCTCTATGGGGCAGATCCCGTCACTCCATCCATTGTCAGCCATCTGGAATCAGGCAAGGGCCAAGGTAAGTGTCGTGTGGAAGGATAAGTTAAGTGAGGAAAATTTCAACGGAAAATGGCTTAGAAAAATGTCCTCGGTCCTAAGGGTTGCGTCCTACGGCCAACCTACGGCTCTGATACCACCTGAAGCGTCCCCTCATCCAAGGTGACTTAAATGTGATATAAAAATCAGTCCCAGGAGGCTGATACACATTTATTACATCAAATGGTACATTACCGTACAAACCTCCGAGGAGGCGGGTACTCGATACAGACGATAATTAGTAATAAAATAGCTATTGTAATACACCAAAGCACGACCCACACGGGATCCGACTCGGGCTCAGAGGAGCACGCTAGCAGAAGCATCTTGCGGGGGGGGGGGGGGGGGGCAACGCCACAGGCAAAGTTGGGCGCGGACACAACCCCTATTCAACGTCTTCGATCACGTAGTCCGGGTCTCCCTCTGAGAAAACCACAAATATATATAGGGTGAGTACAAAGGTACTCAACAAGTCCAACCGCACCCGCGGAGGGGGAGATAACAGCGATCATGCACGGTTTTATCAAGGGTGGGGTTAGGGTTTATTTGCGATAAAGCAAGGTTTTACACATGCAAGGGTTCATTTAACAAAAGCACTTTCTCAAAACATTTTTATAGTAATCGAATCGTAAGTGGAGGTGATCCTACACAAAGGATCCAAGTTTTTGTACCACCGGACCCTGCGTCCACCGTGGCTTACTACCCAACTGCCGAGTACTTTCAAAACAATTCACGCCACAAACCCATCATCCCGAAACATCTATTGAAGTGACCATGCCGTAACGCGTCCAATACCATGGAGACGGCTATTCGAATAGGTTTTACACTCTGCAGAGGTGGTACACTTTACCCACAAGTAGGGTACTGCACTACGAGCACCTTAATGTCGCGGCGGATCCTAACAAAGCCATTACCCACCTTAGCTGAATCTAACTAGACAACGCGGAAGCTACCATGGGGTTAATGACCTATCAACGAGGTCATAACCGGGACATAACTCACACAGATCGTATTCCTTCTCCATGGTCTGCCTGGGGATGCGCTGCGCCGGGGAGAGCGGCCAGTGGCGAGGCGACGCGTAGCGGCCAGCTCTGTTCGGCGTCGTGGCACGCAGGGGCAGCGCGAGCGCCAAGACGGCAAGGGGGTACGGCGCGCGCAGAGGAGGGCTGGGTTAGGCGGCTCCTGTGGAGTCGTCAAAGGGCGGGGGGCGGTGGTGGTGGCCGGCGTCGAGCTCAGCTCAGTGCCGTGCTGCGCGTGCAGGGGAGGTGAGAGGAGCAGGAAACAGGAATAGAGAAAGGAGAAAGGAGAAAGGAAAAAGGGAACAGGGGAAAAAGGAAAAAAGGGCGGGGGGGCGTCGGCGGATTTTACAGCAGCGGTCGCGAGCGCGAGGTCGAGCACGCGGGGGGGGGGGGAATGCGTCGGCAGGATTCGCGGTGACGGTCGCGAGTGCGGGGTTGAGCACGTGGCACGTCGCGGGGTCGAGGAAAAGAGAAAGGATGGCGGTCAATGTCGGATGTCAGACGGCGAAAGGTCGAGAGATGTTTTGGGCGATTAGGAGTTCGGACGGTAAGGGTTTAGGAACGACCCGAGCTTGACGAAAGAATTTTGCTAGCGAGCGATTTGTGCTGTAATTTGAATAAGGTAAAAATGCGGGCATTACAGCAGGGCTTGCGTGGGGGCTGGCGGCTGCGCAGCAGGCGCGCGGAGGCTGGCGGGCGCTCGGGGCTGGCGCGGCGGCTTGCGGGCAGGCGGCGCGTGGCTAGGCGCGCGGGCTGGTGAGCCAGGCGGAGCAGCGGGCGCTCGGCGGCAGCAGCCCAGGCGCGCGGGGCCGGGACGGCTCGGGAGCGGAGGCCGCGCGCGTGGGAGCGGGCGAGCGGGCCCAGGCGCGGCAAGCGGCGGCTCGGCCCGAGCGCAGGCGAGAGCAGGCGCGTGGGGCGGGGCCGGGTCAGGCGCGTGGCAACGGGCGGCTGGCGGTGCCCAGCGGCTCAAGCGCGTGGACGCACAGGGGCACAGGCGAGCCCAGGAGCGGAGCACTGGCGGCAGGGGCACGCTAGCTCAGGCGGCAGGCGAGCGCTGGTGTGGGCACGGCGCTAACGTGTGAGCAACGCACAGAGCCAGACAACGGCGTATGAGACGACGCCGTCAAGCTGTTCGACGAAATGTTTCCCCACGCCAGGCCAGTCTCGATAAGAAACGAACAAAAGAAATTAGAGGTTCACAAGTTGTTTCTTCCTGGTTGGAGGAGGTTTATTACTGTGCTTGCGTGGGAAGAGAAGTAGCTACGCAGGATGGCGGCGTGGGCGGCGCCGAGCGGGTCGCGCGAGCGTGCGCGCGGTGACGCGCAGAAGTTGGCGGTGTGTGCAGATGTTGGGCGGCCAGAGCAGAGCGGACCCATGGGCATGAGCAGGCGACGCTGGAGTACGACGTGCCGAGCAACGGCACGCGCAGGAGGAGTTATGGTGGAGGGTTTCTATGCGAGATACTGGTACACGGTGACATCGGCCCTAACTACGCCACGGAGATCTCTGAGGACGCAAGAGTGGCCGTGTCGAGGATGCGAGCTCGCTCGCGCGTGAGATGCATGAGGGGCAGCAAGCTGGAAGGAAAGGAGGCAAATTGAAGGTGACGGTTACAGCGCGGCAAGTTCGGAACGAGCAACTGCGCAGCGGCAAGGCGGTCAGGACAGGAGTAACGCGGCGCAGATTTGACACGCAACGCAACACCGACGTCGAAGCGGAGGCGGCAACCGGATGTGATGAGCTTGAAGGAGCCACGCACGGCGAGCTCCCTTCATCCTTGCGGAGGCGGAGGGGCGGTTGTGGCGCGGCGAGTCAGAAGAAAGGTGGCGAAGCGAAGGCGAAGGTCCGAACGGATTTGGACTAGCACGTCCACGAAAGCGAGCAAAGTGTTCTGCCAGTGGTCGACTCGGCTCGTTTCTGCAGGCGCGTGCGTATGCAAGCAACAAACCACGCACAAGAAAATTGGAGGCCGATGGTGTGGAAGCAGACCGGGAGCGGCAGCCTTGCAAGTATGCCGGCAGTGCACGCACCGGAGCAGTCAGGTCAACAAAGGTTTCTTCTTGGGCGAGCAGAGGTGTTCGGTCGACCAGGCTTTGGCATCGCATGTGCGTGGGAAGAGGAAGTTTAACCCGTGAAGCGGGAAAACCCTAGGGTTTGCGGAGAAGTCGATATAGCGAACCCATTTGGCTCCATCGTCTTGTCCCATGATCCACGACATCCAGCAACTTCTACTCTTCGTCACCGTCGAGCTCATCTTATCGTCAATCCATTCACCGCGGGAATTCACTTTCCGCGTGTTCTCCTTCATAACCAAGGTTTGCCCTAACCTACTGAATCTTCTTAATGCCGGCGATTCCTTTGCCGGGATATCGCCGTTAACATCCTGTTATCTGTTTTCCCGGACCAGGGACTTGATTGCTATGTTTTAGATAGTTCTAGGGTGTTTTCTGTAAGATTTCCAGAACTTTCTTTATTTCAAATCCGTGAACTTCTACATTTCATGAATTTTCGTAAGAAGTTCATAAAAATGTAAAATCAGTTTCGTTTGAAATCCTAAGTCAAAACCTATAAGTTTTATGTTGTGATCTTGAGTGAAAGTCTTTGATGCGTGGTTTAGGTCAAATGTTAGGGAATGAATGTTTTATTGTGCTTTATATTATATGCTTGTGTTATAGCTAAAGAGTAAGCTATAGAATATATGTCATAAGTAGAGATGTGTGATATCTAGTTAATCCTCTTACACGAGTGCTCATGTCCCTGCCATCAAGACGTCATCCTTGTCTTGATTGCTGTTTCCGTAAATTTCTCTTCGTATAAAGATCTTTGTTAATTCATGTGCATCTGTTTCTTAGCGTATACATCTCTGCAGCTGCATTTCAACATCAGCTTTTGGTTTGCCGCGAAGCATCCGTTTCCTTAAGTCTATGATGTTCCTGTGTAACAGCTGTCAGTCGATACTTCTACCATCGGCTGATTAGCCGATCCAGTTGTTATCCATCTAATATCGACTACTGCTGATACAATTCTTTTGTTCTGTCCTACATCGACTGCACATAGTCGATATATCAGAGAAACACACACGATTCTAAGATTCTTGTTATCGGCCGATCCAAGCCGATTCTAGTTGTTGTCCATATCGGTTATGGCCGATCAATCCTTAGTTTTCCCATCCTTACCCACACCCTTCTATCAGCTGATTTATCGACTGAGAGATCGGCTATATATCTATCGGTCATATACCCTTAACCACACTCCAATCGGCTGTACGTCACTCAATAGTTGTGCTGACGTAATCAAGTCGATACAACCACACCTAGTTACCTAGGATAACACTTAAGCACATCTCAGTTAAGACATAATTGCTTTAGGAAACACCTCTCTGCTGAAGTAATCGATGCTTTCATCGATCAATTAGGAACAGATGCACCTTTCAATCGACTAAACCCCCGTTGTTTCCAGTCGGCTCTGTTGTAATCCTCAACAAGTAGCCGATTCTAATTAGTTGTCCACCTAGAGCTCGATCTAAGTTTAGTTTCAGATCTTTTTGGTTGTGATGTGAATAGTGTGTTATATGAGTGTTGGATTGTAACTGTATTGAGAAGTAAGGTAGTTTTATGTGCACACTTTGAATGTAATGTTGCATTGCATGTAGATACGACTACTTCGGCAACGGTACCTACGAGATCTCCCCGGAGTCTGCAGAGGATGTTTCTGAAGACCAAGCAAATGTCACCAAGGAATTAACTGAAGCCCCGAACCAAAGTTCAGAAGATATTAACATTTTTGACTTCGGCCCACCAGTAAAGGCAAGCCCCGGACATAAACCCTACTTTAATTATTCTGCAATCTACGTTATTATATCTATCTCTGCATTAAGTTCTTAGGAATTGCTTGAAACCCTAGATGCATGAATCCTAGGAACCAATGTGATGAATACTAGCACTTGAGTCCGACTAGCTGCTATGCTAATAGGGCCGGTAGAAGTCGAGTGATTTCCTGTCACTCGCGCGATATAGGAATTGTAATGTTTACATTCCTGTTATCACTATAAGGATGATGGACGGGAGTTTTGTGAGGTATCATGGTTGAGGTGATACCCCGTCTGTGTTGTTGAATTTTGATAAGGTCGCGGTGTGTGCCGATCAGGGTTAAGCGTTTGAAAGTACTAACCACATGCCGCGAAATATGGTAAGCGGTAAGCCTAGTAACCAATCGGCCCGAGGAGTGGACATACCTCCCACCACTCGTCTTGCTTCTTCTGGTTACTTATGTTCGATTGGGGAAATACGTGTTGCAAGGGCAACCAGGAATACGGGTTTTGTAGTCGCGCTAGAGACGTATGTCCTGCACTTTGGAAGTGCGTATGTTCCTGCAGTCGCTTGTGGTGGACCTGTCCACGAGTCGGAATGAAAGGCAAACGGTTGCTTCGGAACTATCGTTGGATGTTCCAAGTGTGTGAGTTAGGTTTACCTTGCAAGGTTAAATTCGATTCAGAATCGTCCGCCTCTCACGATGAATGAGACTACTTAATCCCTTTATCACACAGAGTAACAAGAGCAATTATATGATAAGTAATACTGATGGTTGAGATAAAGAGCTCTACCTTGCTTGCTTAGTTATAAGCGCTTATCTAGAATGGATCATCACATAGAACTTGAAAGCTAAAAGTTGAAAATAAGAATTTACTCTTAGTTGCTTTTCAGCTGAAACCAAACCCAGAACTATTATAAGCCTTCATAAGTCTAGTTATGGGCCAAAGTATACCCAATTCCCGGGTAAGCCTTGCTGAGTATTAGTATACTCAGCCTTGCTAGTTTTATGTTTTTCAGGTATAGTCCTTGAAGACCCTACTCTTTCCCTGCCTTGGCCCTGTGCTTTTCCAGAAGGTTGGTCCGTGGAATGGGATCCGTCCTCGGCCAACATTGATGATACCGAGTGATGTCATGCCCGGGCTTAGCATGACATCCGTCTTGACGACGTGTTGTAATCATCGCGTATGTTTTTCGCTGCTAAAAATTATAGCTTAAACAGTTTGTATTGTTTTCTCTAAGTTTGAAACTTTGTACTACTTTTATAAACTCTTGTAATGTAATTCCCTGTTATGTAAATTGTGATGGTGATTGTATCTCTGGACTCACCTTCGTGTGAGGTAACCTTATTTGATCCTGTGTATCGGTGGTTTATCGGGACGTTACCCGACAGGCCAAGGGATTATACCGTTTGAAGCACGTTGGAGCCCTCTGGAGTGGACTCGCGTACTTGAGCCGGTATAATTCAGGTTGGTTCTGCCACACCTGGAAACGTCGTCGGAGAATTAACTGAAGCCCCGAACCCAAGTTCGAAAGAATTTGCTAATGTTTCTGACCCCAGCCTCGCCAGTGAAGGCAAGCCCTGGACATAAACCCACTAACTTACACTGCAATCTACATTTATATATATACTTGTGCATTAAGTTCTTAGGAATTGTCTGGAAACCCTAGTTGCATATTCCTAGGAACCGATGTACTGAATATTAGAACCTGAGTCCGACTAGTTGTGACACTTAGGTAAATAGCATGGTCACACCCTAGATCTTTAGTATGTTGTTATGTACAAAGTGTAGCAAAAGTATGTTTAAAAAAATTTTAATGATAAGGAGAGGTGAATGTTTAAATAATTATATTAAAATCAGGGTCCTTTTGTGCTAAGTTGGTGAATATAGGGGGTAGAATTCAAATGTATGAGGGTTATTTTGCAAAAGTTCAAAATTTGTGTTTAAATCGCAAAAGTAGGTGAAACTACCTTTTGGATGTATGTGTAGTGTAGTTTTATCTATAGGATTTACATAAAGTTTGAAAATTATGCTAAGTTTTATACTGATTTCAAAACTATTGCTCTTTTGCAGATGAACCCTAAAGCAAAGTTGTGGCTCTTGAAAAACCCTGTATTTTTGCTTTTGGGTCCATCTGCATTTGAGCATTGGTGTGAAAGTTGTCCATGCTTTACAGTGAGGCCCCTATGTTTTCTGCTTTTTGCATCCGGGTCCCCCATCGTCTTCCCCGAGCCCCCGATCTCCTCTGCTCCTCTGCGCGCGCACGTGACTCCTGCCACCGGCCGCCCCCGAGCACCTGCAGCTCTGCACCCTACTGGTCTTGCTCCACGCGTCACCTTGTCTCTCCTCCCACCGCCCGCGTTGCCCTCGCTGGCCATCCCTCGCTCTTCCACGTCGGGCAGACGCCCCGAGCGGCCGCCACGCCGCTCCGTCAGGCACGCTGGCGCCGCCCGCCGCTCTGTGCCTGGTCGCGTGATCTCTCTCTCCCTTTCCTTCTCTCCTACAAACCGTGCGCCTCTACAAAACCGATCAAACCCCCCTCTCCCCGGCTGCTTTGCCTTTTCTTTCTCCCCGCGACACCGAGCCGCCGCCGCTCCTCCTCGCCGGGATTCTCCTCAACCGCGCCACCCCGCCCAAATTCCCTCGGCCTATCGCTTCCTCACCTCCTCCCCTAACCCCCCGAGCTGATCCAGTCCAACCCTGGCCCCTCCTTCGCCGGAATTGCCTCCACCCCGAGCCACCCCTCATAGGAGCCGCCCGAGCTCGACCTCACCATCGACAGCACCCCTCCGCCACCTCCTCGGCCGATCCAAGTACGGAGATCATGTCCCCAACTCCCCTGGTGCTCATGCGCGCGTTAGTTTCTCCTGTTCACCGGCCCTTCGCCGGGAACGGCGACGCGCCGCCACGGCCGCCGCACCTCCCCACCGTTGGTCCCGTTCCACTATCGCCCGTCATGCACGTTCACCTCCACAGTGTTCCCTAGGTCCCGTAGGCCCTGCCCGACCGGCTCCTCCCCACCGGCGACCTCGCCGCTGGCGAGAACGCGCCAGGACCGAGCGGCCGGCTGATGTCGAGGCCGGGTAGGGGCACATCTGTGAGAAGAAAGCTTTTTTTCCAGGGACCCAAGTGCAAAACACCGAGGACCCTCCCCCCTCTAGTAGTTCTGTTATTTCATGTGGCTATATTACTGCCTTGCAAAATTCGTAGAAAACCACAGAAAAATCCAAAAATTGCGAAACTAGTTTTGTTGGAAACTAAATTTCAAACCCTACAACTTTTATTAATGAAGTTTAGTTTAAAACTAAATACTTTTGCATCTATTTTAAATCTAAGTTTAAGAGGTATTTTGTGTATAACATCTACATATTAGCTTTGTTTCTTATGATTTTTGGTATGTAACTTCTATAGGCTATGTGTAACCTTGTGTAAAACTTTCAAACTTAGCTTTGTTTTGTAGTTCAACTTCTTTTGCATTGGGTAATTCAAAATTGAAGTGATTTGAAATTAACTAAGCATGTTCCTTAGGCTTAATTAATTAGATCTTTTTGTCATAATCTAATGTGTTAATAATTAGTCTATAATTAAATTTTCAAAACTTTATAATTCTATTTATCTCAGTTTTGAATTTTAAACTTGGAATTTGAATTCAAATTCAAATGTTCTAGTTCCCATTTTTAATAAATTCCACACTATAATCATGACTTAATTATAAATGAAAATTTAAACCTAAACCCCCTTGTTTCATGAGTTCATGTGTGTTATTTATTGGATTGCAACTTTATCATGAAATGAAATATTTAACTCAAACACCATCTCAAATAAACTGTTGCATATCATATAGAGTCAACGACGCTCGACGACGGAGACTACGAGTTGGTCTTGGGACAAGAACAAGGGTTTCCTGAAGACCCGATAAACGTCGCCGAGGATCTAACTGAAGCCCCGAACCAAAGTTCGGAAGTCTCTGACACTCCTGCCGCCAACCCCACCCAAGAAGGCAAGCCCCGATGCATACCCCAGTATTTCAAGTTACTACAATTTTATTATTATACTATATATCTTGCATTACGTCTAGAAGTTGAGATGAAACCCTAGATGCATGAATCTTAGGAACCAATGTATTGAACCTGAGTCCTTATCGCGTAGACGCTCTGCTTAATAGAACCGGTAAAAGTCGAGTGATTTCCTATCACTCGCGCGATATAGGAGTTGCTTGTTTACAATTCTGCAACCACTATAAGGATGATGTACAGGGTCATGTGCTGTATCATGACCTGAAGGTTTACCCTGTCTGTTTTGTTAAAAGTGGTTAAGGTCGAAATGTGTGGTAGTGGTGGCTAAGCGTTTGAAAGTACTAGCCACATGCCGCGAAATATGGTAAGCGGTAAGCCTAGTACCTGAATAGCCCGGAAAATGGACATGTCTCCACCACTCGACCTTTATTTTATGTTCACACGCACCGACATGTGGGAGTACGTTCTGCAAGGCAGACAGGAATACAGGTCATGTAGTCGCGCTACAGACGTATGTCCTGCACAATTGGTGTGCGTACGGTCCTGCAGTCGCTTGTGGTGGCCCTGATCCATAATTCGGAATATGAGGGAAACGGTTGCTTCGGAACGATCCTTGGATGTTCCAAGCGTGTGTGTTAGGTTTACCTTGCAAGGTTGAATTCGATTCAGAATCGTCCGTTTCTCACGAAGATTGAGACTGCTTATTCCTTCTGCCACATCGAGTAAAAAGTGTAATTATTGATGGAATAATCTTGATGGATGATAATCTCTATCTTACTTGTTTAGTATAGGTGCTTACCTAGAATGGCTAATCAAGCTAGAATCTGAAAGCTAAAACTTGAAAGTATGTTATACTCTTTGTTACTTTTCAGCTGAAAATAAACCCAGAACCTTTACAATGCCTTCATGAGTCTAGTATCTGTTGCAGATTTAACTTTCGAGAGTCCCATGGACAATCCTGCATGGCCAACGTCTGTTCCTTTCGGCTGGTCCGTGGAGTGGGATCCGTCCCCGGCTGGCAGTGACCCTTCTGAGTGGCACCAGGCCTTGGGCTGAGCATGGTGTCCACCTTCGCGACGTGTGTAATCACGTGTTCTTTTCTTTCCGCTGTGAATTTGGGCAAGCTATTCAGCTTGTCAGTCTAAACACGGTTTGTATAAGTTTTATCTAAGTTCGAACCTGGTTTGTAATAATGTTTGAATATCTGTAAAATAAAAGCTGATGAGTTGTTCTGTGATTGTAAACTCGCCTTCGTGCGAGGTAGACCTGCTTCGATCCTGTTGAACCGTGGTTGTATCGGGCGGAGACCCGACAGACCAATGGATTGTTCCGTTTGAAGTGCGTTGAGTTAATGCCAGCTGTATAGCGATCATTAGCGCACTTGAGCCGGAATAATTCAGGCGGTTCTGCCACAGCTGGTATCAGAGCTGTAGGTTTACTCTTATATCTGGAAAAGCTCTTATAAAGTGTTTTCAGGATAAAATTGGCCAACAAATGAGTTTACAAAGTACGTTGGATTCGTTAAGGTTGATGCCTAGAACGTAAAGCCGTAGGGACTTATATGGGAAATTACAGGTGGCTTGTAACACCCTAAGGTAAAATTTTGAGATCTATAATGAATTTAATTGGGCTCCAGTAATTTTCGAAGGATTTATTTTGCCTAGCTTGCATTTATTTATAATTTAATTCACAAAGAATTAAAATTTATTTTAGGTTCAACATGTTTGTGCATTCATGCTGGTGCATAAGTTTTATTTGGTTGAGTGCATAGGGGTTGAATTCAAATAGAATCGAGTTGGTTTGAAAAAGAAAAGGGAGGAGACAGGAAAGTAGGTCAGTCATTCCTTCTTTTCTCTCAGTCATTCCTTCTTTCTCAGTCATTTCCCCAGCTCGACCCCACCTGTCGGCCCCTTCTTCCTTCTTCCTCTACCGGCCGCGCAACGACCGCCCGAAATCTCCGGCGAGCCCTCGTGCCAGCCCGCATGCCGAGGTTGCCCCATCGCCCCACAAATAGGATTCCCCAACCCCCTGCGCCCTTACCCCTACCCCGCTGCAGCCACCCCGAACCCTAGCGCCGCCGCCGCTTGCTCTGCCGCGCAAAGCTTCCTGCTTCACCGTGGGCCGGCCGCCTTGCTGCACCCCAGCCCCAGCCAACCCCCACCTGAGCTTCGCCTCACCTCCAGGAAGCTTCCCAAGCTCTTCCCTCGTGACTCCGGCCCGTGCACTTGTCGGAATTTGAATGGGACCCGCCGCCGGTGAGAAGCTCCGCCATCCCGATTCCTCGCCGCCGTTAGCCCTACGACCCTCTTAACCCCTGTGGCACCTCTGCAGAAACGCCCCGAGCCGACCTGTGGTGATCAGAAGCCGGAGGACCCCCTGCAGCAGCCTTCCCCGCGAGCGCCGCCTGTTCCGCCGCTCGGACCTCGTAGCCGACCATCTTGCGCTGCCTCTCCGGCCCGTTCAGGCCCTCGGTGAGCACCACATTGTTCCCCTGGTCGTTTTGTGCTAGATGTCATAGACCAAAGCTCGCTCTTGTGGTCGGAACGCGCATGCCGGCGATGCGCCACCGTGCCGACCCGCCCCCGTCGTCGTGCGCACAGCCTGAGCCCTTCCCGCGTTCCGCCTTATCCTTAGGTGGTTTCCCCAGGTCGCGCTGAACCTTCCAGACCCAATCCCCGTTCGATTTGACCCCCGGAGCATTGATTTTGCCCAGCTCTGGCGGCACGCCGCCGCGGAAACCGATCTCCAGCGACCCCCCCCCCCCCCGCCGCCGGCCGCGCTCTACCGGATCGGACCAGTCCGAACCACGCTGTCCAGATCGGACCGTCCGGACCTCTGCTGTTCAGATCGGACCGTCCGAACCGGAATGCGCCGAACCGTTCGATTTAGATCCAACCGCCCAGATTAGAAACCGCGTACCCCCCCTCAGCCGTGGCAGTTTTGTTAAAGAGCCCCTGCCCTTTTGGGGAATTAACCTGCCGTCCATCTCTAGTTCAAAAGTATTCGCAGACAGGTCCTTTTCTTCCATTTTGACCCCTGAGCTTCCTGGAATTAGTGCCCGCAGTCCATGCCTTGTGTTTTCACGTGTTAGCCCCTGTGTCTACCCTTTAATTGCATTTAAGCCCCTGGTTTTTGTCCAGAACTCCCCTGTAGCCAGTTTTTCTCGCGGAAAGGTCCCTGGATCTTGTTTCAAGCGTAGAATTCGCGTTTTAGCTCCGTTTTAGGTGTTCTTTATGTCCACGTGATCGTTGTAACGCGTAGAATAGTTCTAGGCCAGTTTTGTGTGCTGTTCTATTGTATTGGTGTACTGTTTTTTTATAGTTTGCTATTGTCTGTGCATGTGTGTATGTGTGGACCATGCTTGGTGATCGTGAGTAGACGCGGAGCCTTTGGACGAGTACAAGGAGCCACCATCTTCTGAAGCTTTTGAGCAGCAGCAGGAGAACTTTGAGGAAGGCAAGTATAACATGAATATCCTACCACTTTTAAATATAGATTTCATACTGCATTTTAATACTGTATGCCTATAAGGACTTTCCTAGCCACTTTATATCCTATATATATATCCTTTGGGTTGCATTATGGTTAGTTGTGCTAGGTTGCTGCGCTATAACAAACTTGGTCTTTTTTAATTAATTTGATAATGATCTTATGCAACTTAATTCTGGAGCCGACCCTCTGTGCTATGTGCTTGAGTGGTTTGCGCGTCCTTAAAAATATGTTTTTTGTAGAAACATGGTTTAGGGGGCCAGCACGGTGCTTAGTGCTTGGTTGGCCACTCTCCATAAGGACCAGTTCATAGAGCGACAACCTGGGACAACCGCGCAACCACAAGACTGGAATGGGACGATCTTGACTTACTAATTAGGTCGTGTTGGTTCGGGAGTAACTTACCTGCGTGGGCAAGAGGGGTGGTAAGCTTCAATGGTCCCTGCTCCTCCGGCTTGGTCTGTGCTGTGTGTCTTGTACCCCCGGAGGTGGGCCCCATCATCGCTGATCCAGAAACCTTAGCGGTTACACCTTACCAACGTGATCCTTTGTAACGGTCTCGTAGTGTGCTTGCTAGCCATCTCACCAAAGGAAGTGTGATGAACAACTAGCGTAGCTCACGACTTGTGGGTAAAGTTGTGCAACCTCTCGAGAGTGTAAAACTGATATATCAGCTGTGCTCACAGTCATGAGCGGCTCAGATCCTCCTTTTGATTAGTGGGGTTATCAACCTTTGATTAGGGAGATTTCCCCGGGTGGTTTTGGTTTGGTTGGTTGCTCAGTAGTTCTTAATTAATACTGATTAAATTCTTATGCAATATGGGTTTATGGTAATTCATCCACTTATAGTAAATAGTTTTAATAAAATTTTCCAAGATTAAAAGCTACTGCAGTTGAGTCAGCTAACCCTAGAGCCTCATACTCGTGTTATACTTGTTGAGTACAAGTTGTGTACTCACACTTGCCTCTTCCTCTCTTCTGTTCTCTTTGGGATATCTTCGACTGCTGCTCAGTAACAGGCGATGTGGAGGACTACATTGGCGGACTCGATGATTTCTAGGCGTTGTCTCCCAGTTGACGTCCCTGTGGCGCCCTACTCTTCATGTATTTATTTTACACTTCCGCATTCCTTGAACTGATTCTTGATTCAGTTGTAACAAAGACATTCCTTTTATAATTTGTACGCTTTTATTCGTGACATGTGTTGTGATATCTTGATAATCTGTTGTATATATGCGTGACTTGATCCTGGCGCATATATGATTGCTCGATTTATGTTCTTATAAATCGGGTGTGACAGATTGGTATCAGTGCCATATCGACTGTAGGACGAAGCCTAGATAGAATTGGTCGAGTTTAGGACTTCTTTTCTCTTGCCTTGCTTTCGCAAACCTCCTAAAATTATTTCCTGCCTCTATTCCTTGAATCCTAAGCCCTTTGATTCGCTATCTCTCCTGCCTTTTCTGAGAAATAGCTTGAGTTTTCCGTAGACGTTGGCCTGAGTCACCTAATCCTGTAAATTATAAGTCTAGGTTGTCCCGATGAAAATACGCTAGAACGAGTATGTTAGTCGAGTGGTGTGATAAACTCGACTAAGTTGTGAACATTGAATGTTTGTTATTGTGCAAATCTTTGATTTGGATTTTTGGTTGATTGCATAGACAAGTAGTTAAACTTGTTCCTGCAAACCGACCCTAACACAACTTGAACTAAATAATAAAATTTAGTTAGAATGTTGGGGGTAAAACCTATACTCCTTTCTCTCGGTCATATCCTGCCGAAGTTTTATTTCCGCAGCTGCACAATATCTTGTTCTCATAAAATTTCGTTGCTGCAATCAGATGGTGAACACCAGGCGCACCGGTTTCGGTTCTGACCAGCAGGAGCAGAACAACCAGGGTACTGGTCAGCCGCTGCCGATGCCGCCACTACTGACCCCGGAGCAGTTCTTCCAGCTCCAGATGCGGATGATGGCTACCCTGAACAATACTGTTCAGGCTCTGCAGCATATCCACGCCCAGCCCCCGCCTCCTCCGCCGCCTCAGCCCCGTGATCGGCGTGCGGATTTCCTGAGAGGTTATCCTCCGACCTTCTCTCACGCCACGGACCCACTCCAGGCGGACGACTGGCTTCGTTCGGTGGAGCGCCAGTTGGTTGTTGCGCAGTGCGACGTCCGGGAGAGGGTTCTGTACGCAGCAGGGCAGCTGCGAGGCTCCACTCTCGACTGGTGGGAGTCCTACCCAGCTCAGTTCCGCGACTCTCTCACCTGGGTCCAGTTTCGTGAGCGCTTCAGGAACCATCACATCCCTGAGGGCATAATGAAGATGAAGCAGAAGGAGTTCCGTGCCCTTAAGCAGGTAAAATTGAAGGAAAATCCTCTGCAATTTCTTTGGAGCTTCGATCTATCCTTGATCTCTTTCGTGAGCCTGACATATTGAGCGATTTCTATCCTTGTTATCTATGTTCGTTATTTCAGGGATCGATGACGGTGACGGAGTACCGTGACCGTTTCCTTCAGCTTGCCCGCTATGCCCCTGCTGACGTCGCCCGTGATAGCGACAAGCAGGAGTATTTCAAGGAGGGTGTAACACCCTAAGGTAATTACCTTAAATTTTAATGAATTTATTTGGGCTTAAATAAATTTTCCAGGCTTTTCTTTAATTTTTGTGGCATTTAAAGCAATTTATAACGCAAGAAAATAAAATTTATCATAGGATTAAAGTGTTTGTGCATTCATGCTGCAGCATTGTTTTATTTGTGTTGAGTGTATAGGTTTGAATTCAAATTGTATTTGAATTCAATTAGAATTGTTTGAATTAGTGAGTTAGAAAAACAAAAGAAGAAAAGAAAAGAAGAGAAGAGAGTAGCAGCCCAGCCCAACAGCCCACTCTTTCCCTTCTCTCCCTCCTTTCCCTCCCGGGCCCCCTCTTTCCTCTCCCCGCGTGGGCCAAGCTGGCCCATCTTCTTCTCCCCAGCCCGAGCCGAGCCGTGCTCGCCCTCCCTCCTCTTTTTCCCTCACTGACCGCGGGCCCCGCGCGTCAGCGCTTTCTTCTCCCTCTCCTTCTTCTTCCCCGGGCGCAACGGCCCGAGATCCCCGGCGACCCCCCCTGCTCCGGGCCCGCACGCCAGGTAGCGCCGCTGCCCTTCAAAGAGCCGCCCCAACCCCTCCTGAACCCTAACCCTAGCCGTCACTCAAACCCCCGGCGCCGCCACCCCTTTCCTCCGCCGCGCAAGCTCCCTCGGCCTCACCACCGAGCCGCCGTTCCACCGCGCTCTAGACCCCACAGCCCCCGCAAGAGCTCCGCCGCGCCTCCTAGAAGCTTCCCGAGCCGTGCATTCGAGCTCCAAACCTCTGCATCACCGGAATTTCGTGGAGCAACCGCCGCCGGTGAGCCGCCCCCGCCATTCCAATTCGTCGCCGCTGGTGCCGTTCTGGTCCTGCTGATTCCCTTTGCACCTCCGCAGGAAACCCCCGGGGCGTTTTCCGCCATCCAGAGGGCTCGGCCACCCCTGCAGCACCTGCCTCCGCGAGCGCCGCCCACCCCGCCGCACGGTCATCGTCGACGATCGTCCTTCGCCACGTCCTCCGGCCAAACTCCGCCTCGGTGAGCAACACAGCATCTCCTGTAGCCTTTTGCGCTTGATGTTGTGGTCTGTAAACCCCCGCGACAACCCAACCACGGTACGCCGGTGACCCCGTGCCGCCTCCACCGTGGGGAGAGTCGACCCGAGCCCCAATCCTCCGTACCGACCGCCCAGGTGGATCACTCGTGCCGCCAGCGTCCTCCCGGACTTGACCTCGTCTTGAATGAGGGCCGGACGGCCAAGATCGGCCATCGCCGGCGATCTGCCGCCGCGGGAGCAGTCCATTCCGGTGACCAGCGCCGCCGGCTCTTGTTCCTTTTGCCCCTTCTGATCCTGGCCGCCCGATCCGCGATCCACGGATCAAAACAGAACCCGCGTACCCCTTCGTTCCGAACCACAGGATCCAAATGCAACCGCCCCGATTAGATCTTACCGGTTCAGCTAGTTGTTTTTGCTAAAGAGTCCTCGGCCTTTCCTGAAATCAACCCGCGCTCCAGCGTAGTTCAAAAGAAATTACGCTTAAGGCCTGTTTTATGCTTTTAGACCCCTGAGTTTCCGGGATTTAGTGCCCGCTGTCCAGCCTGAGGTTTTTAGCTCGCTAGCCCTTGCGTCTAGGGTTTAATTACATTTAAGTCCTCGGTTTTTGTGCAGACCCCCCTGTAAGTCATGTTTTTCTTACAAATAGGTCCCTGGATCTTGTTTTAAGCGTAGTTTTCGCGTTTTAGCTCCGTTTTAGGTGTTCTTTTTATCCACGCGATCGTTGTAACGCGTAGAATAGCTTTAGACTAATTTTAAGTGCTGTTTCTATGTAATGTTGTACTGTTTTCTTATATTTTGTTATTGTTTGCATGTGTGTGCATGTGTGACCCATGTGTTGTTGTTACGATCATGAGTAGACGCGGAGCCTTTGGACCAGTACCAGGAGCAGCCGTCTTCCGAGCAGTTCGAGCAGCAGCCGGGAGAGTACGAGGAAGGCAAGTATAACATGAACCTCCTATCACTTTTAAATACAATTTCATACTGCATTTTAATACTGTATACCTACAAGGACTTCCTAGCCACCTTTATATCCTTATATATATCCTATGGGTTGCATTTTGGTTAGTTGTGCTAGGTTGTTGCGCTATAACAAATCTTGGTCCTTTTTAATTAATTTGATTAATGGTCTTATGCAACTTAATTCTGGAGCCGACCCTTTGTGCTGTGTGCTTGAGTGGTTTGTGCGTCCTTGAAAGATGTTTTGTTAGAAACATGGTTTAGGGGGCCAGTACGGTGCTTAGTGCTTGGTTGGCCACTCTCCCTAAGGACCGGTTCATAGAGCGACAACCTGGGACAACCGCGCAACCACAAGACTGGAATGGGACGGTCTTGACTTACTAATTAAGTCGTGTTGGTTCGGGAGTAACTTACCTGCGTGGGCAAGAGGGGTGGTAAGCTTCAATGGTCCCTGCTCCTCCGGCTTGGTCTGTGCTGTGTGTCTTGTACCCCCGGAGGTGGGCCCCATCGTCGCTGATCCAGAATCCTTAGCGGTTACACCTTACCAACGTGATCCTTTGTAACGGTCTCGTAGTGTGCTTGCTAGCCATCTCACCTAAGGAAGTGTGATGAACAACTAGCGTAGCTCACGACTTGTGGGTAAAGTTGTGCAACCTCTCGAGAGTGTAAAACTGATATATCAGCTGTGCTCACAGTCATGAGCGGCCCAGATCCTCCGTCTGATTAGTGGGGGTTATCAACCTTTGATTAGAGAGATTCCCCGGGGTGGTTTTGGTTGGATGGTTCTCAGTAGTTCTTAAATAATACTGATTAATTTCTTATGCAATTTGGGCTATGGTAACTCATCCACTTGTAGTAATTAGCTTTAATAAAATTTGCCAAGACTAAAAGCTAATGCAGTTGAGTCAGCCAGCCTAGAGCCTCATAGTTTGTGTTATACTTGTTGAGTACTAGTTTGTACTCACACTTGCCTCTCCACTCTTCTATTCTATTTCGGATATCTTCGACTGCTGCTCAGTGCCCGGCAACGTGGCGGCTTTGACGACTTCTAGGTGTTTGTCTCCCAGTCGACGTCCCTGTGGCGCCCAGCTCTTCATGTATTCATTTTACGCTTCCGCATTCCTTGAACTGATTCTTGATTCAGTTGTAATAAAGATATTCATTTTATAATTTATACGCTTTTATTCGTGACATGTGTTGTGATATCTTGATAATCTGTTGCATATATGCGTGACTTGATCCTGGCGCATATATGATTGCTCGATTTATGTTATTATAAATCGGGTGTGACAGATTGGTATCAGAGCCGTGTCGACTGTAGGACGAAGCCTAGATAGAACTGGTCGAGTCTAGGACTTCTTTTCGCTTGCTCTGCTTCCGCAAAACCCAAACATTCATTTTTTTTGCTTCTATTCCCTGAGTCTTAAGCCCTTGATTTGCCATCTCTCCTATCTTTTTCTGAGATATAGTTTGAGCTTTCCGTAGACGTTGGCCTGAGTCGCTTAGTCCTGTAATTTATAAGTTTAGATTGTCCCGATGAAAAAAAAACGCTAGAACGAGTGTGTTAGTCGAGTGGTGTGATAAACTCGACTAAGTTGTGAATATTGAATGTCTGTTATTGTGCAAATGTTTGGTTTGGATTTTTGGTTGATTGCATAGTCTAGTAGTTAAACTTGTTCATGCAAATCGACCCTAACCCAACTCGAAATAAATAATAAAAATTGAGTTAGATCGTTGGGGTAAAACCTATATTCCTTTCTTTCTGCCATATCCTTCTGAAGTTTCATTTCCGCAGCTGCACAATATCTCCTCCTCATAAACTTCGTTGTTGCAATCAGATGGTGAACACCAGGCGCACCGGTTCCGGTTCTGACCAGCAGGAGCAGAACAACCAGGGTACTGGTCAGCCGCTGCCGATGCCTCCACCACTGACCCCGGAGCAGTTCTTCCAGCTCCAGATGCAGATGATGGCTACCCTGAACAATACCGTTCAGGCTCTGCAGCAGATCCATGCTCAGCCACCGCCTCCACCGCCGCCTCAGCCCCGTGATCGACGTGCGGACTTTCTGAGAGGTCATCCTCCGACCTTCTCTCACGCCACGGACCCACTCCAGGCGGACGACTGGCTTCGCTCAGTGGAGCGCCAGTTGGTTGTTGCGCAGTGCGACGACCGGGAGCGAGTCCTTTACACAGCAGGGCAGCTGTGAGGCTCCGCTCTTGACTGGTGGGAGTCCTACCCAGCTCGAGATCGTGATGCTCTCACATGGGACCAGTTCCGTGAGCGTTTCAGGAACCATCACATTCCTGAGGGCATAATGAAGATGAAGCACAAGGAGTTCCATGCCCTTAAGCAGGTAAATTTGAATGGAATTCTTCGCAATCTCTTTGAGCTTGATCTATCCTTGACCTCTTTCGTAAACCTGACCATATTGAGCGATTTCCATCCTTGCTATTTGTGTTCGCTATTTCAGGGATCGATGACGGTGACGGAGTACCGTGACCGTTTTCTTCAGCTTGCCCGCTATGCCCCTGCTGACGTCGCACGTGATAGCGACAAGCAGGAGTATTTCAAGGAAGGACTGGATGATCACATCCAGTATGCGCTGCTGAACCACCGCTTCGACAACTTCAACCAGCTGGTTGACGCGGCCCTCAACACCGAGCGCAAGCGCCGGGAGATTGAGGATAAGAAGAGGAAGATGGCTCCATCCTCTTCGGGCAGCAACACTCGTCCCCGCTATCAGCATCCACCACAGCAGCAGCAGAGGCCGCCCCAGCCGTATCAGCAGCGGCAGCAGCTTCCGCCTCGTCCTCAGCAGTAGCAGCAGGCGGGACAGGGTCAGAGGCTTCCGGCGCCTCCGGCTCCACCAGCTCAGAGGCAGGGAGCGCCCACTCCTCCTCCTGGGCAGCAGGCCGCTGCATTTCCGCGGGTGTGCTTCCACTGCGGCGAGCCGGGGCACTACGCCAACGTCTGCCCTCGGAAGGCGCAGGCAGGACAGCAAGGGCGTGCAGCTCAGCCCAAGGCCCCAGCTCAGGGCAGGGTGAACCACATGACGGCCGAGTCAGTGGCCGAGGCTCCCAACGTGGTTATTGGTACGTTCATGGTTAATGCCCACCCTGCTACAGTTCTTTTTGATACTGGTGCCACGCATTCTTTCATTACCCGGTCCTTTGTTGAGCATCATAGCATTCCTACTAGCACATTAAAGGGGTGCATGTTAGTATCTTCACCGGGAGGGCAGTTGAGGTCTCATGTCTTCTGTCCCAGAGTCAGTGTGGTCATAAGGGGGGTAGATTTCAGTGTGAATCTGATGGTGCTAGACACCAAGGGCATTGATGTGATCCTCGGGATGGAGACTCTTGCTAAGTGGGGAGTCCGGATAGATTGTGCTCAGAGGACTGTTCTTCTGTCAGCACCGGGTGGTCAGGAGGTTACCATCGGTGCCACAGAGCCTTCTGGATTTCTTCATCAGATGGAGGCCAGACCCACGGATGGTATTCGCGTGGTGTCTGAATTCCCGGATGTCTTTCCGGATGATTTGCCAGGTATGCCGCCTGATCGCGACATTGAGTTTTCTATTGATCTCTTGCCTGGTACAGCTCCTATTGCTAAGCGGCCCTATCATATGGCTCCCGTCGAGCATGAGGAGGTTAAGAAGACTGTCGACGAGTTGCTAGCTAAGGGTTATATCCGTCGCAGTTTCTCTCCTTGGGCTTTTCCTGTATTGCTCGTAGAGAAGAAGGATGGCGCGAAGAGGATGTGCGTCGATTATCGGGATCTGAATGCAGTCACTATCAAGAACAAGCATCCATTGCCCCGTATTGAGGATCTCTTTGATCAGCTTCAGGGTGCTTGTGTGTTCTCGAAGATTGATCTGCGTTCTGGGTATCATCAGCTGAAGATTCGTTCTGAGGATATCCCGAAGACGGCATTCACTTGCAAGTATGGGCTATACGAGTATACGGTCATGTCCTTCGGTTTGACCAATGCTCCGGCTTTCTTCATGCATCTGATGAATAAGGTTTTCATGGATTATCTGGACACCTTTGTGGTGATATTCATTGATGATATCCTGATATATTCCAAGTCAGAAGCAGAGCATGAGAAGCATCTGCTAACATAAAATCGAGTGGTGGGAGGTATGTCCACTTGCCGGGCCGATTGGTTACTAGGCTTACCGCTTACCATATTTCGCGGCATGTGGCTAGTACTTTCAAAAACTTAGCCACCACTACCACACATTTCGACCTTAAGACTTTTATCAAAACAGACAGGGTAAAACCTCAGGTCATGATACAACACATGACCCTATCCGTCATCCTTATAGTGGTTGCAGAAATGTAAACATGCAACTCCTATATCGCGCGAGTGACAGGAAATCACCCGACTTCTACCGGTCCTATTAGCGAAGCATCTAACCGATAAGGACTCGGAAGCATTACATTGGATTCCTAGGATTCATGCATCTAGGGTTTCATTTCAACTCCTAGACTTAATGCAAGATATAATATAAATAAGCATAGATTGCAGTGTAAATAAAGTAATGGGATATGTCCGGGGCTTGCCTTCTAGAGTAGGGTTGAGGGCAGGAGTGTCAGAGACTTCCGAACTCGGGTTCGGAGCTTCAGTTAGTCCCTCGACGACTTGCGTTGGATCTTCTGGAAAGCCTTGGTCTTGTCCTAAGACCAGTTCGTAGTCCCCGTCGTCGAGTGTCGTTGATTCTATATGAGATGCAATAAATTAACTAAGGTAAAATTTAAATTTAAAATTTCACATTTCAAATATTATAACTCATCCAATTAACACGCAAACATGCATAAAATATAGAGGTTTTAGATTTAAAACACTATTTATAAAGATATGGTAGGGTTTATTGCAATAAGAACTAAAATATTTAAATCAAATTTGAAATGAACTAAAATTTGGATTCAAACTTTTAAATAAAAGATTATAGAGATTTGATTATATATTAAACATTATAAAATATTACATTAGTAAATGATAAAAGATTCCAATTAGAGAAGGCTATACATTAGGTTTATTTCAAATTTGAAAGTTTCAAAATAAAAGAGGTTAAGTTTAAATCAAAGTTAAGTTTGTAACTTTGCACAAAGTTATCTAGAGCTCATGGAATATTTATGTCAAACTTTATAAGTAATCAAGCATTGAAAATCAAAGTTATGCATAAGTTATTCCCTAATCTTAAGTTTAAAATAAAGATAAAAGTACATTGTTTCACACTAAACTTTATTAACCAAAGTTATAGAATTTGAAATCTAGTTTCTAACAGAACTAGTTTTGTCATTTTTGGATTTTTCTGTGAATTGTTACGAATTTTACAAGACAGGAAATGCTTTCACATGAAATAACAAGCATCCTTTACACATCAGTCCCTGCGTTTTACATCTAACCCCCTGGGAGGAAAACACAGAGAGCAATTGAGTCCAGGCCATGGCCGGCGGTGGGGGGGTACGGGTTCGGCCAAATTCGGCCACAGGGGTCGCCGGCGGTGAGGGGAAAAGGGAGGGGGAGCACGAGGGGGTCTTGGGCTACCTGTAGGTGGTCTCGGGAAGGCTCGGGGTGGCCGGAGTCGGGCTGTCCACGGAGGGCCGGATCGGCGGCCGGAGGCGCACGGCGGCGGGGTGATTCCGGCGTGCGGGGAAGGAAGCGGCTGGGCTGGAGAGCTGCGGTGCAGCACGGGGAAGCTACTGGTATGGTCGATTTGGGAAAGAACTGAGCGGAGGGACGAGTCCCACAGTGACCGGAGCGGGCGGCGCTAATGGGGCGGCGGCGAGGTCTGTTCACGCGCGCGGGGAGGGTCCGGGACATCTTTTTATAGGCAAATGGAGTGGCAAAAGGGAGCACGGCAAGCGGAGCTCGGGTTCGGGGATGCTAGCGGGGAGGATGAACCTCGGAGGCGCGGCGGCGGCAGGGAACACCGGCTGTCACACCCGGTTTTGAGAACAAAACCGAATGCATAACTATATGTATGCCAGGATCAAGTTCCATACATATAGTGACTTCATCAGTGAATAATCAGCAACAGTATCACGAAAAGAGAATTAAAAGACTATAAAGATTATCAGAGTTATACAGCTTATCCTGGAAACGAAGACTCCAAACTTCACAGGCAATCGACCGGGGGTTGCGCAGGCCTAGGACTCAGCATCATCTTCAAAAGACTTCAGATCACTTTCTTCTCTGAGCAGCAATTATAACAAGCGTGAGTACACTTATGGTTGGTACTCAGCAAGTGTTGGGAAATATATGACATGAAGGCCAAAATCAAGGAAAGGCTGACTGGCTTACTGCGATAAGCAATTTTAGTTGGTCAAGTTTTATTAGCACCTGATTACTAAGGTATAAGTTCATACCAAAAACCCACATTAAAAGAAATAGAAGAGATATAGCACAAGCATAACCACAACCATAAACATGGTCCACAATAACCATAACCATAACCATGGTCCACGATTTAATTCATCTTCAAGTTCAATTATCATGTGAGGGTCCAAGTCGCTCTTAACCGTGAGCACGGCTGATATATCAGTTTTCACTCTGCAGAGGTTGTACACTTTACCCACAATTCGTGTCTCCCGATTTGCCTGAGGTAGCTAGCCTCTTAAACACTTCCGAGGTGAGTGGCAAGGGATTCACTACAAGACCTTTACAAAGATTCCCTAACTTATGACAGTCCGCTGAGGTTTCAAGCCAAAGCGGTCATAACTCTCCCTAATGAGGTAGACGCCTTACCCAGGACCATATCATACCCTCAAGAGGACCGAGCTATACCCCGACGATGCAACCCTCTTGCCCTTTCGGTAAGATCGTCATAAGCTAGTGTTTCTAATTAATCAGCCAAGACCAGAGCCATATAGTATTGTGGTTGCACTGTTTTCCTGGGTGGTTCTCCATGTTCCGATTAAACATATAATCTTGCATTAACAACGCATAGCGCATGAACATGGATAGAACAGGTGTAACATCATCATTGTTCTCATCATGATTATATATTATTCCCAAACCATAACCAGTTGAAGCAACTAAGCAATAGCTACCCAACAATAAAGACTAGGCATATCCTTAATTAGGATCCATCAAAATTAGGACACATGCATGCATAAAGAAAAAGTTATATTTATTGTGATTATTAGGACAAAAGCATGATCAAGGAAACACTTGCCTTTCTTTTAGAGAATAGCTGCTCAGAGTCTTCAATTCTTGTTCTTCAAACTCTAAATCTTCAAAGTTCTTGGATCGCGCTTCTTCTAACGTCACACAAGCAACGGGCCCAAAACATACAAGCAAGCAAACAAACAAGAACGACTAAGAACAGATACAACAAACAAAAGAAAAGCTTTACAAGAGCGAACTAAAGGATAAGGCTCGATGCTACGGTCACGAGAAAGAAAGAAACACGGAAAACGGAGCTAGGATTGAAAAGATACAGCTATCGGGAGATTTATGTTATAAAAGAAATAAAGAACTATAGGCTTTCATTTATTTTAATTTAGAAAACCAATGTAAAAGATATTCAAAAGAGAATATCCCTAATTATAATTAACTCATATTATATTTGCATTTATAAAGACGAAGTAGAACTTAGTCAAATTTTATATACAATTCTCTATGTACAAATTACACTAATTAATTAATTAATTAGAAAAAAACTGGTGAGAGCATCTAAACGTCGAACTTTATAATTCGTGTTGAGCTAAACAAATTGAATTACAAACACATTTAAGTTGATATTAATCAAATTAACATTAATTATGAAAACCGGAGAAAAGACTTAATTGGATTTTATTTCGGAAAACTAGATGAGAGGATATTATTCAAATTAAATTGATATTTAATTTTAAAAACAGGAATTATGGCACAACAACGCTACTAAACGATAGCTTAGGGTTTTAGAAGACTAACGCAAAAAGAACGGATCGAAACGGATATAAACGCGGAAACTACGCATAAAACAGCGCTGCAGGGACCTATACGCAATTAACTATAGACTTTAGGGGTTAGCAGAAAAGAAATACAAGACACAGAAAATAGTGCTTGCAAAATAGGAAAAGATTAGGGTTAGATCTGAAAAATTTCATGGTGGGGCTGGATTGAAAAGATGGAAAAGATGTAGGGGGTTTCCTACAATTTTTGCAAGACACAGGAATTTTCACGGTAATTACAGAATCTTCCAGGGACCTAATCTGAAAAAGCTCAAAATCACGCAGCAATGGTGGCGGCGGGTACTGTAGCTCGAATTTTCGTTGATTTAGGGCATGAGAGCTCGCGGGAAGCGGGGCAAATGAAAGAGGACGACGAGGGGATTCCGTTCCATACCTAACTTACCCCGGGGACGCATCGTAGAGATCGAATTTCGCGGAGGAAGGAGGTGGCTGTGGGTCTGTTCTGTTCCTCTGTTCTGGATTTCTGGGTGGCAGCGCTCCTGCTGTTTGTGCTGGCGGCGGCCTGCAGGCTCGGCAGGGAGCGCAGGTTGCTGGGCAAGGCCGGCCCGCAGGGGAGGCTGCGGCTGCAGGGCTTGGCACCTGGGGCGTCGCAGAGGCGGGGTACGGCGCCCTGTTGGCCGGCGGCGCTTCTGCTGGTGCGCACGGGTGCAGGAGGAGGAGCACACGAGGCATAGACAGGGGCGGCTGGGGCGCACGGGCGGTGCAGCTGGTGGCGCACAGGAGCAAGCGCGGCAGCAGGAGGCAGCGCAGGGGGCTGGGCGACGGCGGTGTAGGCCTGGGCGCACGGCTTCCTGGTCTGGTGCGGCGGCGCTCCTGGGGCAGATGCATCGCGAGGGAAGAGGTAACAGGAGCGTGCAGGAGACCACAGGGGTGGCGATAGGGGAGGCACAGGCAGAGAAAAAAAATGCGACCTAGGGTTAGGGTTATGCTAGCAGGATTTATAGGGTACGCAGGGAGCTGAGATTTGGCAACTAGGAGGGCGCGAGGGCTTGCACGGAGGGTGCGCGGCGGCGGTTGAGCAGCAGCCGAAACGAGCAAAGAGTTTGCGGAATTAGGGTTACGCGAGAATTTATAGGGCACGCAGGAGCCGACGCAGGGAAGAAAAATTAGGGCCGGCTACCGGGGAACAGGAGGTGCAAGACACGTTTAAATAGGCCTGGAGATATCGTGCTGGGCTCCGACTCGAACGAGGATAAGGATGCGGCAGCGCATCAGGCTGGGACTCGTTCTTGAGTCCAGATTGCTTACGGGAGACGGGATTGGACCGACCAGCGGGTCCCACAATTTAACGAGCAAAGAGAGGATAGAAGAGGTAACGGAAAAAGAAAACGAGATTGACCAAGCGAGTTCGGTTATGCACCGAAACAGGTTCGGGTGAGGGCTGAATACGAAAACAAGCTGACTGAGCCAGTTGAACGCGAACGGGTTATTCGTGAACGCGGAAAAGAGAAGGAAAGGATCAGGCCGAGTCGTTGAAGCTGATGGTGATCGAACATCGTCGGAAAAATACCGAAGACGAGCCACGAGACGTCGTTTTTAAGCATGATCTGATCGAGAAGAATGGTTAGAGGATCAGGAACTCGATGGGACATCTTAAAGATTCAGAGAGGACAAGGTTAAAAGGATATACAACAAAGATACGGCTCGGTCCGACTGCGAGATGAAAATCAAAAATATAAATATTTTCCAGAACATATTTTTAAGTTCAAAATAAATCTAGAAAAGTCCAGATAAATATTTCAAACCACGAAAAATATATCCGGAAGAATCCCAAAAATTTCCGAGGAAAACTCGGGAGTTAATTTGGGTCACGAGGATTCGCAATAAAATATTTGGACTTCATGAAAAAGAATTTTAGAGCTTTCCAAGTAAAAAAAATGGATCTAGCTCTTGGATAAATAGAATAATTGCCAGGAAAATCTTTAAAATTCTCGAAAAATCCTATTGATAGATGAACACATTGTAAAAGATAGTCACATCCTAAAATTGAATATTTTAGGGTGTGACACCGGCGTGCAATGCTGGCAGCCGGGGGAGAGCGTGGCGCTCGGGTGGGGCGCCAGCAGGGGGGGTGGAGCGGTGGACGAGCAGAGGGGCGACGCGTGGACCGGGGGGCACAGGAGATGACCGGCGGTGGTCTGATTCAAAGCTCTGCGCCGGCGGCAGGATGAGCCAGAAGCAGAGTAGGGGAACAGAGGTGCCAGGAGGAAGAAAGGGGGAGGGATGCAGTTGAGGACTGATTTGCAAAATCAGAGAAAAGCAGGGACCTTACTGTAAAGGGCTTGCAACTTTTAAACCAATGCTCAAATGAAGATGGTCCAAAAAGCAAAAGTGCATGGTTTTTCAAACTCTACAACTTCTCTTTAAGGTTCATCTACATTTGAGCAATATTTTTGGAGATAATATAGACTTAGTAATAATTTCATATTTTATGTAAATCCATAAGTAAAGTTACTTTTACACATATACCCTATGGTAATTTCATATATATTTTTGCAATTTAACCACAGATATCACTTTTGCAAACTAACCCTTATGCTTTTTAAACTCTTACCCCATCTCCATCCATTTTGCATAAAAGGACCTTTAGTTAATATTAATTACATAAACATCCCTTCTTCCATAGCATTGCATACATAAAATACACATTTACCATACTTAAAACATATAAGCATACCAAAACTCTAATGTGTGACCAAGCTAATTACCTGAGTGTCACAGCCTTCCCCCCCTAAAAAGAATCTCGTCCCGAGATTCCGGAACAGAATAGAATGGAATGATCAAATTCAGAGGTTGGCTCGGAAGAAGTCGGGAAAATTATGTTGAAGATAAGATTCAGTTTCCCATGTTGCTTCTTCTTCTGTGTGATGGCTCCACTGAATCTTGTACATTCTGATGGTTTCTCTTCTGGTACTTCTCTCTTTAGTGTCTAGGATTCTGATTGGATGCTCGATATAGGTCAGATCTGGTTCGATTTCGATGGTTTGGGATTCGATGATTTCGGTAGGGATCTTAACACACTTCCTGAGTTGGGATACATGGAAGATGTTATGGATGGCCGCTAGTTGAGGAGGAAGTTGAAGACGGTAAGCTACGGGTCCACAGATTTCAAGGATTTCAAAAGGTCCGATGTATCGAGGAGCAAGTTTCCCTTTTACACCGAATCTTTGAACGCCTCGAGTGGGAGATACTCGAAGATATACGAAGTCTCCGATGTGAAACTGTAATGGTCTTCTTCGTATATCAGCGTAGCTTTTCTGTCGAGATTGGGCGGCCTTTAGATTATTCTGGATAAGCTTGACTTTATCCTCTGCTTCTATAACCAGATCGGGTCCAAAAATTTTACGTTCGCCGGTTTGTGACCAACTCAAAGGAGTTCGGCATCGGCGACCGTATAATGCTTCGAATGGGGCCATCTTAATACTTGTCTGATAGCTATTATTGTAAGAGAATTCTGCTAATGACAAGTATTTATCCCAGTTTTTGTCAAATTGGAGTACACAAGCTCGGAGCATATCTTCCAGAATCTGGTTTATTCGCTCAGTTTGCCCATCTGTCTGAGGATGATAGGCAGAGCTTCGAATTAACTTAGTCCCAAGAGCATCATGAAGTTGCTCCCAGAACCTAGCGACAAATTGTGCTCCACGATCAGAAATAATCGTCTTAGGTACTCCATGAAGATGAACAATTTGATCTAAATAGATCTCGGCATACTTCTTGGCAATATATGTAGTATGCACGGGAAGGAAATGTGCAGTCTTGGTTAATCGATCAACGATTACCCAAATAGAGTCATGCCTCCGAGAAGTGTTGGGCAAACCAACAATAAAGTCCATACTGATATCCTCCCACTTCCACGAGGGAATGGGTAGAGGTTGAAGGATACCAGCAGTCTTCAAATGACTGGCTTTGACTCTTTGGCAGATATCACATTCTGACACATATTTGGCTATCTCTCGTCTCATACGAGTCCACCAAAAGTTCTGTTTCAGATCCTGATACATCTTCGTACTGCCAGGATGTATCGAGAATTTGGACAAGTGGGCCTCGTCCATTATTTGCCTGCGGAGCCTATGGTCCTTGGGTACAACAATACGTTCGTTGAACCATAAAACCCCTTTAGGATCAACTCGGAAGCATTTATACTTCCCTTCTCCTTGTTTTATCTTCTGTTTAATGATTCTGATTCCTTTATTACGCTGTTGCGCTAGAACAATACTATCTCTAAGTGTGGCTTCAACCGAAAGATGGTTTAAGTCACCTTGGGAAATGATCTCTAAGTTGAGCTTACTCATTTCCCAACAGAGAGTTTCGTCGAATGCTTCAATGGATAGGCAAGAACAATGCGCCTTACGACTAAGGGCATCTGCAACGACATTGGCCTTGCCTGGATGATAATGGACTTCCAAATCATAATCTTTGATAAGTTCTAGCCAGCGCCTTTGCCTCATATTCAGATCTGCCTGGGTAAAGATATACTTGAGGCTTTTATGATCGGTATAAATATGATATTTCGTACCCATCAGATGGTGTCTCCAGATCTTTAGGGCATGAATAACAGCTGCAAGTTCAAGATCATGAGTAGGGTAGTTCTGTTCATGAACCCTAAGTGCTCGTGATGCATATGCAATTACTCGGTTGTCTTGCATAAGTACACAACCAAGTCCAGTTCCCGATGCATCACAGTAGATGTCAAAAGACTTTGAGACATCAGGTTGAGCTAAGACTGGAGCAGTCGTAAGATGATTTCTGAGAATATGAAATGCATCTTTGCATTTTTGATCCCAGGAGAATTTCACACCTTTCTTTAGTAGTTCGGTCATAGGTTTGGCTATTCTGGAGAAGTCAGGAATGAAACGACGATAATAGCCAGCTAGACCGAGAAAACTACGAATTTGATGGACTGAGGTCGGAGGTTTCCAATCCATCACTTCTTGTACTTTACTGGGATCGACGGATATTCCGTCACCAGAAATGGTATGGCCCAGGAATTTGACTGTATCTAGCCAAAATTCACATTTAGAGAATTTGGCATACAGGTGGTGGTCTCTTAATCGCTGAAGGATGACATGGAGATGTTTAGCATGATCTTCTAGAGTTTTAGAATAGATCAAGATGTCATCAATGAAGACCACGACAAACTTGTCGAGCTCTTGCATGAAGACGGAATTCATAAGGTACATGAAGTATGCTGGAGCATTAGTGAGACCAAATGACATGACAAGATACTCGTATAGACCATACCGAGTGGAGAAGGCTGTTTTTGGAATATCACTAGGCCGAATCTTAATTTGGTGGTAGCCGGAACGAAGATCTATTTTAGAAAACACCTTGGCTCCGGCTAGCTGATCGAAGAGAATATCAATGCGGGGTAGGGGATACTTATTTTTAATAGTCACCGCATTGAGAGGACGGTAATCGACACACAGCCTTAAGCTATTGTCTTTCTTTTTCACAAATAAGGCCGGACAACCCCAGGGTGAGGCACTAGGACGAATGAAACCCTTGTCTAAGAGATCTTGGAGTTGGGTTTTTAACTCAGCCAACTCATTAGGAGGCATACGATATGGTCTCTTAGAGATAGGGGCTGTACCAGGTTGGAGTTCTATGATGAACTTGATATCCCTGTCCGGGGGCATTCCAGGTAAGTCCTCTGGAAAAACATCTGGATATTCACAAACGACTGGAATATCCTCAAGCTTGACCTTAGATGCAGCATAGGTGCAAGAGTTAAAGGATTTTGGTTGTGGAAGATAGAGGATGGTAGATTCGTGTTCGAGTGAATCTATCTCCACAGTGCGAGAAGAGATATCCAAAGACACATGGTGCTGTGCCATCCAGTTCATTCCTAAAAGGACATCCATTCCCTTTAGGTCTAACAGAAGTAAATCTGCTTTTATCACCTGACTACCCAATAGAAGTGGTACTTTCATACAGATTTGATTTGATAGGGTTTTCCCACCAGGAGTGATTATCTTATAATCTTCTTTAGTAGGGTAAATATCCAATCCTACTTTACTTCCACATTCTTTACTGATAAAACTATGGGTAGCACCGGAATCAAAAAGAACAATAACGGGATGATGGTTAATAGAAAATGTACCCGTCATTATCGGTGCCCCTTCAGGGAGTTCGGAGGGTGTGGTAAGGTTCACCCTCCCTTGACGGACCTGCACCACTTGCTTCTTACCCTTGCCCTTGTAGTTTGGATTAGATGTTTGCCCTTGGAATGATTTCCTAGGTTGAGGGCAATCCTTAATGAAGTGGGACGGGCTTCCGCAATTGAAACAACGATTATTGTTGTTTCCTGGAGTAGCTGGTGGAAAGCTCGGCCCTAGACCTTGTTGGGGTTGTTGTTGAGTTTGGGGCAGGGGTGGTCGGTTGAATTGTACTTGCTGGGGAGGTCGAGCTACCCATCTGCCAGGTAAATTGCCTCGAGGCGGAGCTCGAGGGGCGTTGCTCGGAACCAACCGATACCGTGGCAGCTGTGAAATTGCTGGCCCTGTGGGTGCTTTTCGTTTCTTTTCCGCTCGGTGGGCGGCAATGCAATCTTCCTGAGTAATGGCCATGTTGACCAACTCATTGAAATCGTTGGCCTTCACTAAATTCAGCCATTCTTTAAGCTTGGTGTTGAGGCCACGACGAAAGCGATCACTTTTGCGGGCATCAGTGTCTGCATGTGTTCCCGCATACTGGCACAAGTGATTGAAAACCTGTGCATACTGTGTAACTGTACGGGTACCTTGGGTCAGACTTAGAAATTCATTGAGCTTTCGCTCAATGAGTCCTGCTGGTATATGATGTGCTCGGAATGCAGTCCGAAACTCATCCCAAGTGATGATGTGATCGGCGGGTTGCATAGCATGAAACTGATCCCACCAAAGACGGGTAGCGCTTCGAAGTTGCTGGGCTGCAAAGAGCACCTTGTTCTCATCTGAACATGGAGCTGGTAATAAGGCGAACTTGGACTCGATAGTTCGCAACCAAGCATCTGCATCCAAAGGCTCATCGGCCTTATGGAATAATGGCGGTTGAGTGCTGAGGAAGTTCTGGTAGCTGGCCGACAGGGGTTCACCTCGGCCTCGAGGTTGCTGCTGGAAGTGGCCCATCTGAGCTTGCACAAGTTGATTTAGAAGCTCGGTTTGCCGGGCCATAACCTCGGCCAGGTTTGGAGGTGGCGGTGGTGGTTGCTGAGAACTACCAGGTTGTCCTGCCCGGAATCCTTCCGGGGTTCCACGAGTAGCTCCAACCATCTGAAATCAAGGAGACATCCATTGTTAACCATAATCTTGCTCCAATTTCAGATAATATGCAATTATCAAACAGACTTGTAATGCATATGTCCCATTCAATCCACTTGTAACAGATGCACCGATATTGAATAGGATAACCAAAACTCAGGATTTGGATTGCTACATAGATATTAATATCCTTACATCTTACATCAACACACTCAAACTGTTACAAACTCTTACCTAAAAGTACATGCCACACATACCACAAGTGGCTTTATAACTAGGTAAACTACACACCACCTAAGTTACATCCAGAACAACGAGGAGAGCGACAGGCTAAAAGTCGTCAAGATTTTCCCATTGACGATACTCTTCTAGAAGAGGAGTGGTTAGATTGGGGATTTTGGGGTAGGATCACCGTGTTCGGAGTCAAGACCCGATTCTCCTTCTATTTCTTCTGGCTCTTCTTCTTCTTCTTCCTCACTCTCACTTTCGTCCGACATTACAGGTGGTGCGGGTTGCTCATGGAGGTCGTTGATATGGTTGACAGCATCATCAAGCTCAATGGTGAGATCTTGAACCTGATCCTGGAGAAACTCAATAATGGTATTGCGCTGGGCAATAACTATCTCCCTCTCCTGGATTTGGTTCTCTTGGTTATTGATAATCATATCGCGCTGGGCCAATAGGTCAACTTGGGCATTTGTGATAGTGTGAAGCTCATTTAGCTCATCAAGCTGCTGAATAATAGTTCCATGGTGAGCTTGAGCTAAGTTAGACAACTGATTTATGCTCCGACGTTGCAGCAGCTGATATTGATGCTGCACGTTCATGAATCGGATTAGAGCTTGCAGTGTCTCATGAGACAGATCTCCCAATAGATGACTGTAATAAGAGACCCTGAAGGTCCACTCGGAGTCACGAGGATCTGTGGCTGGGAATAAACCAATCGGATAAGCAGCCACTTCTTCAGGGTGCTTGTCACAGAAAATGTGAATAGCTTCAAGTGCTGCAGACTCAAAGGTATCCACAAGGCGGTGGCCAGCCGTGCAAATTGTGACAGGTTGCCACAAGTAACGAGAAGGATGCTGCGGAATGGTCATCTTCACCCTACACCGAGGAACGCCTGCTTCAACAAACTCATATCCATCATAGAGTGGGGGTGCATCATAGCCAAAAATCTGAAGTGACTCCCACAAAAGACGGGGAAAGCCCTCCCAATGCAAGGCGTTGGTATGAGCGTGTCCTTCACGATCCCAACGAATATTTGGGTTCTCAGCCATCTGAAGCAAGATTTCGGATGGTAAGATACAGAGGTACAGCAACACAGAACAGGAGCCCAAAGGATTGAGGACACAATTGCATTGAATGGCTGAAATGCAATTATTTTACAGAAGACTCACAAGATAACTTTACTTGAGATAACCGATTCTGGTAACAGCAAAGGCTGGAAAATAGATGGAAAACTAAGATTTCACATAAGATACCCAACCTAAAGCTATCCTTAATACTTCATTAGCCCATTCCAAACAACATATCCTTTATATATGAAAATTCCTTTTGTTAACAAATGATGCATGCACGCACTACTCGTCCTCACAACCAAAACAACTGCCGAATATGTTCGGACTTACGTAGTTAGTTTCGGTGGCATAACCATACGTCTCTCACTATATATAATTAATCGATAAACCCTACGCATTCTAATAGCGTAAACGTGGTTAGTGTACCTGCAGAAAAATACACAGATATATATATATCTCATGAACCTTTCATGGCAGCACGACATGAAAGCGTCCCCAAACATTACTGTTCACTATAGAAACAGCATCTGTACAATTTCCGCCGTACAGACAACGTTAGCATACGTTATCGAAACAACGTATTCACGGGGGGTACCGCAAAATGCGGGGGTATGAACAGCGATCGCCATACCCTGCGCCGAACCATATACTCCCAATATAATCAACCTAAGTTGGTATATTGGCAGCATCTCAAGTAGGCCACGGCTTGAGAAACAGCGTTCGGTTCGCATCACCGACGGGAAGGCCAAGCTCCCTCAGTTGGCTGAGGATCCTTACCTTCTTACCTCCGTACGTAGATGTCGTTACAGGAAGTAAGGTTGGATTGTGCAGGAATTTAAGTTTTGACGGAAAGTAGTGCTGCAAGTCAGAACTATCTATACATATATAGATACTATTAGCCACCTGATACTTTCCCATATAAACCCCTAGGGCTTTACGTTCTAATCACCAACCTTAACAGATCCAACGTACTTTATAAATTCATTTGTTGGCAAACTTTTATCCAGAAAACACTTTTTAAGAGCTATTCTAGATGTAAAGATAAACCTACAGCTCTGATACCAGCTGTGGCAGAACCGCTCGAATTATTCCAGCTCAAGTGCGCTATTGATCGCCGTACAACTGCAATCAGCTTAACGCACTTCAAACGGAACAATCCTTTGGTCTGTCGGGTCTCCGCCCGATTCAACCACGGTTCAGCAGGATCGAAGCAGGTTTACCTCGCACGAAGGCGAGTTCACATCACAGAATAGCTCATCAACTTTTAATTTACAGCCATACTTACATTATTACAAACCGAGTTCAAAGATAAGTAAATTTTATACAAACCATGTTCAAACCGACAAGCATAACAGCTTGTCCAAACTCACAGCGGAAGAAAAAGTTTTACGCGACTACACACGTTGCGAAGACGGACACCAAGCTTAGCCCAGGGCCTGGTGTCACTCCGGAGGGTCAGAGCCGGCCGGGGATGGGTCCCACTCCACGGACCAGCCAAAAGGAACGGACGTTGGCCACACAAGGTTGTCCGTGGGATTATCGTAGGTCGTACCTGAAAACAGATATTGGCAAGGCTGAGTATTCTAATACTCAGCAAGGCTTACCCGGGGCTGGGTATACTTAGCCCATAACTAGACTCATGAAGGCATTGCAAAGGCTCTGGGTTTATTTTCAGCTGAAAAGTAACAAAGAGTATGAACTATTTTCAAGTTTTAGCTTTCATTTTCTAGTTGAGTATTTATTCTAGATTAGCACCTACACTAAGCAAGCAAGGTAGTGATTATCATCCATCAAGATTATCCATCATTAGTTCCACTTCTTACTAAATGTGGTAAAAGGGATAAGCAATCTCAATCTTCGTGAGAGGCGGACGATCCGAATCGAATTTAACCTTGCAAGGTAAACCTAACACACACGCTTGGAAGATCCAGCGATCGTTCCGAAGCAACCGTTTGCCTTTCATTCCGGGTCGTGGATCAGGTCCACCACAAGCGACTGCAGGACCGTACGCACACCCAATGTGTACAGGACATACGTCTGTAGCGCGACTACAAAACCCGTATTCCTGTCTGCCTTGCAGAACGTACTCCCGCACATCGGTGCGTGTAAACATAACATAAAATCGAGTGGTGGGAGGTATGTCCACTTGCCGGGCCGATTGGTTACTAGGCTTACCGCTTACCATATTTCGCGGCATGTGGCTAGTACTTTCAAAAACTTAGCCACCACTACCACACATTTCGACCTTAAGACTTTTATCAAAACAGATAGGGTAAAACCTCAGGTCATGATACAACACATGACCCTGTCCGTCATCCTTATAGTGGTTGCAGAAATGTAAACATGCAACTCCTATATCGCGCGAGTGACAGGAAATCACCCGACTTCTACCGGTCCTATTAGCGAAGCATCTAACCGATAAGGACTCGGAAGCATTACATTGGATTCCTAGGATTCATGCATCTAGGGTTTCATTTCAACTCCTAGACTTAATGCAAGATATAATATAAATAAGCATAGATTGCAGTGTAAATAAAGTAATGGGATATGTCCGGGGCTTGCCTTCTAGAGTAGGGTTGAGGGCAGGAGTGTCAGAGACTTCCGAACTCGGGTTCGGAGCTTCAGTTAGTCCCTCGACGACTTGCGTTGGATCTTCTGGAAAGCCTTGGTCTTGTCCTAAGACCAGTTCGTAGTCCCCGTCGTCGAGTGTCGTTGATTCTATATGAGATGCAATAAATTAACTAAGGTGAAATTTAAATTTAAAATTTCACATTTCAAATATTATAACTCATCCAATTAACACGCAAACATGCATAAAATATAGAGGTTTTAGATTTAAAACACTATTTATAAAGATATGGTAGGGTTTATTGCAATAAGAACTAAAATATTTAAATCAAATTTGAAATGAACTAAAATTTGGATTCAAACTTTTAAATAAAAGATTATAGAGATTTGATTATATATTAAACATTATAAAATATTACATTAGTAAATGATAAAAGATTCCAATTAGAGAAGGCTATACATTAGGTTTATTTCAAATTTAAAAGTTTCAAAATAAAAGAGGTTAAGTTTAAATCAAAGTTAAGTTTGTAACTTTGCACAAAGTTATCTAGAGCTCATGGAATATTTATGTCAAACTTTATAAGTAATCAAGCATTGAAAATCAAAGTTATGCATAAGTTATTCCCTAATCTTAAGTTGAAAATAAAGATAAAAGTACATTGTTTCACACTAAACTTTATTAACCAAAGTTATAGAATTTGAAATCTAGTTTCTAACAGAACTAGTTTTGTCATTTTTGGATTTTTCTGTTAATTGTTACGAATTTTACAAGACAGGAAATGCTTTCACATGAAATAACAAGCATCCTTTACACATCAGTCCCTGCGTTTTACATCTAACCCCCTGGGAGGAAAACACAGAGAGCAATTGAGTCCAGGCCATGGCCGGCGGTGGGGGGGTACGGGTCCGGCCAAATTCGGCCGCAGGTGTCGCCAGCGGTGAGGGGAAAAGGGAGGGGGAGCACGAGGGGGTCTTGGGCTACCTGTAGGTGGTCTCGGGAAGGCTCGGGGTGGCCGGAGTCGGGCTGTCCACGGAGGGCCGGATCGGCGGCCGGAGGCGCACGGCGGCGGGGTGATTCCGGCGTGCGGGGAAGGAAGCGGCTAGGCTGGAGAGCTGCGGTGGAGCACGGGGAAGCTACTGGTATGGTCGATTTGGGAAAGAACTGAGCGGAGGGACGAGTCCCACAGTGACCGGAGCGGGCGGCGCTAATGGGGCGGCGGCGAGGTCTGTTCATGCGCGCGGGGAGGGTCCGGGACGTCTTTTTATAGGCAAATGGAGTGGCAAAAGGGAGCACGGCAAGCGGAGCTCGGGTTCGGGGATGCTAGCGGGGAGGATGAACCTCGGAGGCGCGGCGGCGGCAGGGAACACCGGCGTGCAATGCTGGCAGCCGGGGGAGAGCGTGGCGCTCGGGTGGGGCGCCAGCAGGGGGGGGGTGGAGCGGTGGACGAGCAGAGGGGCGACGCGTGGACCGGGGGGCACAGGAGATGACCGGCGGTGGTCTGATTCAAAGCTCTGCGCCGGCGGCAGGATGAGCCAGAAGCAGAGCAGGGGAACAGAGGTGCCAGGAGGAAGAAAGGGGGAGGGATGCAGTTGAGGACTGATTTGCAAAATCAGAGAAAAGCAGGGACCTTACTATAAAGGGCTTGCAACTTTTAAACCAATGCTCAAATGAAGATGGTCCAAAAAGCAAAAGTGCATGGTTTTTCAAACTCTACAACTTCTCTTTAAGGTTCATCTGCATTTGAGCAATAGTTTTGGAGATAATATAGACTTAGTAATAATTTCATATTTTATGTAAATCCATAAGTAAAGTTACTTTTACACATATACCCTATGGTAATTTCATATATATTTTTGCAATTTAACCACAGATATCACTTTTGCAAACTAACCCTTATGCTTTTTAAACTCTTACCCCATCTCCATCCATTTTGCATAAAAGGACCTTTAGTTAATATTCATTACATAAACATCCCTTCTTCCATAGCATTGCATACATAAAATACACATTTACCATACTTAAAACATATAAGCATACCAAAACTCTAATGTGTGACCAAGCTAATTACCTGAGTGTCACAGCCAGCCCACGTAGCCCCGGCCCAGCCCACCTTCTCCCCTTCTTCCTTTCTTTTCCCGCACGCGCGCCAGCCCGCGCGAGCCGGCTCAGCACCGCGACCCAACCCATCATCGCGAAGCGTCGCGACCTCTTCCTTCCTTCCGCCCAGGGCAGCTGACGGGCGGGCCCCACCCGTCGGCTTTCCCATAACTCCCGACACCCGCGACCCCGGTCTTCTCCCGCTCGCTCGCCTCCGCCGCGTCACCGCTCCGCGACAAAACCCACAACCGCCTACCTCTCTTTTCCCCTTTTTCTTCCCCCGCCGCGGCCCCGCTCCCTCGCGTCACCTGCCAGCCGCGCGCGCCAGTCTTCGCTCCGCGACAGCGCAGCGCAACCGCAGCGCGCGCCCTTCCCCGCACCCCGACAGCCCGCGCCGCGAACCCTAACCCTAGCCGCGCGGCGATGCCGCCACGCGTCCCGGCGCGGATGCCAAAAAGCCCCGGCCGCGACCGCACACGAGCCCCGGCGCCGTGTATAAGGACCCCCACAGCCGCCGCCGTAACCCTAGCCACCAGCACCCCTGTTTCCCTTCCGCCGCCGCCACACCCGAGAGAGGGAGAGGAGGAGGAGCAGCGCAGGGAAGAGAGGGGGGAGGAGCAGGAGCTGCGCGAGGAGGAGAAGGACGACGCCACCACCGGAGCTCCACCTGGCCGGCGACCCGTACGACGACATCAACCCCGCGGTTCTTCCTGCACGGCCCCGACCCACCGGCCTCGCCTCACCGCTGCCCCGAGCACCCTCTGCTCCAGCCCCGCCGGTGAGCCACGCCGCCGCCGTTGCCCTTCCTTTCCCCTCTGCTGCCGGCGACGCTGATGAGCTATCCGTAGCCCGGCCGTAGGACCCCCATCCCTCTCCGGCCGCCGTGCCGTCTTTTCTTGTAGGAGCCCGATGTGCCGCCATTTCCCCGCTACCGCCGTCGCCTCACCGCCGCCGCGTCGTGCCGCGGGCCCGGGATGCCGGCGCCCCGCGCACGGCACGCCCACGCCGCGGCCCTGGGAAACCAGGACTCGCGCGCGTGCGTGCACCGGGCCCAGACCGCACCCAGCCTTGCCTCGACACGCCTGCGCCACGGCCTCGCCGTGCGCGTCCACCCCCACGATGCGACCGCGACGTCGCGTTCGCGTCGCGGCCATGCCGTTGAGGCATTCCCCCGAGCACCCTTCGGGCGCCCACAGCCGCGCGCGCACCACGGCGCTCACACGCACACGTACACGCCCATCTACCGCACCGGATCCAACCCGCCGCACCAGATCCCGCGGGGACCGACCAGTGGGATCGAGCTGTCAGAGAGAAGGGAGGAGGACAAAGGCGGGAGAAGCCAGCGTGGAGAAGGAGAAGAAGAAGAGGAGGCCGCCGGCCCGCGAGGAGGAGAAGGGAGAAGGCCCAGCCCGCGGAAAGAGGAGAGAAGCCGGCCTGCGAAGGAATCAAGCCGAGCCGTTCTACGCGCCCAGCTAGCCCACCTGCCCGAGCCGGCCTGCTGAGCCGCAGGCCGAGCTGAACCGCGAGCCGAGCCGAGACTTTTTGGGCCAACCGAGCCGGCCCAACCCCCTTTTTGAGCCCAATGAAAAACCGGACCCTTTTCTTTTTATTTTACCTGGCCTGACCCGTGGGGCCCGTCTGTCAACCTCAGGATGAGGCTGGCCGGTGGGGCCCGTTGACTGCAGACCCCACCTTGACCGTTGACCGTTGACCGATCAACGCTGACGTCAGCAGGGCCCACTGCTGACGTCAGCATACCCGGACCCCCCTTATGACGTCATGCTGATGTCATGCTGACATCAGCATGCCATGTGGCACGCCCTGGTGCTGCCACGTGTCACTGTTTGGTGATTTTCTTTTCCGAAATTCTTTTATTAATTCCAGAAATAGATTTTCCCTTAGAAAATTCATAATAAATCAACCGGACCTCCGAAAATTATGAAACCAGTTCCATAATTCTTCTAAAATCATGAACCACCCGTTAGAGTAGGTTTTGTGGTGATTTGGATCTTATTTGCAGAGTTTTGTGCATATTTGCACTTTAGTCCCTACTCTTACTCATATTTACGAATAGGACCCGACCGCGAGGAGTTGACCGACGACCAGGACTACCCGAAGGCTCAGGAGGACTTCGAAGAGACGCCAGGTTCACGCCCGTCTATGATTTAAATTCCTATTAGGCATTTGCTTGTAGATATGCTAGCGCTATATGTGTACTTATATCGAGATGAACCTGCATGGCCTATTTCATATATCTTGCTCCATGCCAACCTATCTTACTCGCCTATTATATGAAATGCCTTGTAAATCCTTAAATGTGTATGTGTGGGAAATGGATGGATAGTCTTGGCGTGTGTGAAGTGGTTCTCTTCAGGAGTTGGTGACTAGGATTTAGCCGGGAGTGGGCAAACTAACTCGATCTTGGATAGAGGGCTTGGGGTGTGTATCTTGGCATACCCTACGGAGTACCTGTGGCGGGTACCGCTTGGTTACATTTTTGAGGTGTTTCAGGCACCCGTTAAGGGTGCAGTCGCGGACCACCGTGGTGGATACGCTTTGACGAAGATGCCCGCTTCGGCAGTTAAGGACCGGGTGAGAGTAACCATGATTTGTGGGAATTTGTTATGCGTGCACACCACTTACCCATTATGAGGGTGGGCCCGGTCCGGAGTTAGCAAGCGCAGTACCAAGCCGGTAGGAGGATCGAGTATCGGTGCAGGGGAAGGGGGTGCTGACCTCACGTTCCCTGAGACGCATGGGAGGCTTCACAGTCCCGGGGCGACCTCTCGCGGGAGGATGCGCCCAGACCTGGGAAAGCCGGATGGTGCCGTGGCTCCTATTTTCGTTTCAGTAGACCGGTGTTTCGTATATTAGTCAGCTGATCTCCGGCTAGTGTCGATTCGAGTGGGTCCAGGTGTACAACCCCTGCAGGGTGAAAACTATACGTATAGCCGCGTCCTCGGTTATGGACATCCCTACTCCTCTGTTGCTCTTATTAGTTAGTGTTACTTGTGACTTCTACCTCCCTCTAGAATATTATCCTGCCAGGGGGCAGTTGAGATGCGAGGAGAGGGAGGCCTCGCATCGACTTGGTGGTTTTGGAAGGTGTGTGTGACCGGGAGTCCGGAATGCCGGAAGAGCCCGAGTCGGGAATGTAAGGGGATGTGTGTTCTTATATATATTATATTGCATGCATAGGGAAACCCCCTAGCTTTACCTCTTGAACTCTGTTACATCCGTAGTATAGACCACAAAAAGCTTGCATACAGATGGTGATGTGAACCTATCCCATTCCTTGGGGATAGCCTGGTACGATGCAGGATCCGATCCAGAATTCGACCCCAACGACGACGGATGGTACGACTGAGGCCCGAGCTACGCTCAAGTCGCCTGTGGAGGAGGTTCCCGATGATGAAGGACGGCCGAAGACCTAGCTACCGCTTTGCGCCTTCTGCTTGTTCGATCTAGCTGAGAGGCTTGTAATAAATTCCATAATACAGATCCTTTGGATTTATGTAATAATTAAACCCATGTTTGACCTCACAATGAGTATGACTGTGATATTATGCATGAAATGAGTTCTGTATGTGATAGCGCTTGATCCAGGGACTATCACGACGATATAGGGAGTCAGATTCCTCGATTCGGGAATCCAGTTCATTTCAGTTGGTATCAGAGCCATGCTTGACCATAGCACGAGCCTTAGACATGGTCGGTAGACCTAGGGAAATCTATACGATTCTATCCACTTACTATAATACCTTGGACTATTTTTCATCGATACCTTGACTCAGTTTCCCTCCACTCTTGAGTTACTCTCTTACCTACGCTGACTCAATTCTCACGTTCCTACGCAGGGTAGCAACCGCGATGGCAACTGCGATGGAGAGTGTGACCCACGACCTCGAGCTGTACGCGGAGTACCACTAGAAGGGTGTCTTCAAGTGGTTCGAGCGTGTGGTGGAGCACATCGGCATCGACCTGGCCTACATCAAGCTCTCCCTGAAGTCGACCACCGCTCCCCCATACTACTCCAAGATCGCCACGCTCGTCGTCTTGCCAGACCCCGCAGTGCCCGACTTCGAGGGCAAGATGGTCTACAGCTTCGGCGTACTCACCGAGACAGCCGTCCAGTCAGCCGCTCGGAAGATGACGATGGAGCTACTCGCCTAGTTCTGGTAGACCAAGTTTGCGGACTCCTCTTTCCGCCTGCTACCTCGGGCCATCCTGCCCAATGAGGATCCCAAGGCCGTCTACCTGGAGATGTACTCTGCCCCGGTTTAGGAAACCGGAGGGGACCAGTCCATGGTCCACACCACCGGTTCTTACCTCAACGATTTGGACCACCTAGCTGTGAACCTCTCCTCGGAGAGCGAGCAGCTCCACCAGGGGTTCTACGACAGTGTGAGGCACATTCACGTTTTGCAGCACGAGATTCAGGTGTGGAACCAGATCTACACCGCAGCCCGGGTAGAGGCCCACCGCAGCAAGGTGTGCTACATGGAGGCGAACCTGATGCGACAGACCGAGACCCAGCTTGAGGGTACCGCCAAGTCATGGTGGGATAGCTACTGTGACTCCCACCATGACCCAGCACACATCTCGTGGGAGGAGTTTGCCAGGGCGTTCCGTGAGCAGCACGTGCCCCGGCAAGTGATGATTCAGAAGGCCCAGGAGTTCCGTACCATGACTCAGGGTACAATGAAGGTGGAGGAGTACGAGCGCCACTTCACCAAGATGATGAGGTATGCCGCAGATGACACCAACACCGAGGAGAAGAAGCAGTTCTGGTTTCTCCGAGGACTACACCACGGCATCCGTCAGATCGTGACGGGATGCGAGTACCCATCCCTCCACAGCTTGGTCAACCGTGCCATTGCTGTGGAGAGGGAGAGACTGGGATGGGAAGACCGTCAGCGCAACAAGAAGCTCCAGACCGACCACCAGGTACGAGACCGGCCCTTCCAGAAGGCAAGGAACGCGCCACCTCTGCCACCGAGGAGCGGTTTCCGCCCCGGCTCCAGTCAGCCGAGTAGGAACTGTGGTGGGGGAGGCAACCACTACTCCGGCAACAGGACCCACGGAGGACAGAACCAGGGAGGAGGCAACTACCACCGCCAGCAGCCGGCACAGAGGACCAACAGTGGCTCGACGCCATTTGTTTGCTTCACTTGCAACAAACCGGGCCACAAGTCCTATGAGTGCCCCGAGAAGAAGACCTCGACTCCAGCTCGCGCGCTTGGCTCCGCCGGCAGGCCCGCTCAAGCTCCACGCTCCGCAGACCGTGGCCGCCTCACCCACCTCACTGAGGAGGAGGCCCGGGATGCCCCCGACGTCGTGACAGGTGAGTACCTTATCAATGGCTCTAAAGCCTTGGTGTTATTTGACTCTGGAGCCACTTGCTCCTACGTCTCTTCGAAGTGCGTTGCACAAAAATCCCTTCCAATGACCCCGAGAAGCCATCCTATCATCACTAGCTCCCCGCTGGGGGATCATAGGTGCACACTAGCATGTAAGGGGGTGAAAATCATGATTCAGGGACTGCCATTCACAGCTGACCTGACCAGTACTGCCGTCAGAAGGGATAGATGTTATTTTGGGGATGGACTGGTTGACCGCACACAAGGGTGTCATATCTTGCTCGCCCAGGTTGGTGACCCTGGAACACCCTAGTGGGAAGAAGATCGAAGTGGAACCATTGAAGTCCCGAGATGTGCCTCAGGTGTACAATTTGAACAACTTGGAGAAAAGGACTCGAAGACGTGCCAGTGGTTTGCGAGTATCCCGATGTGTTTCCCGAGGAGCTGCCAGGTCTACCACCGGACAGGGATGTCGAGTTCATGATTGACCTTGTGCCAGGGACGGCACCGATCGCGAAGCGACCCTACCGCATGTCCGCAGAAGAACTCACCGAGTTGAAGAATCAACTAAAGGACCTGCTAGATAAACAGTACATCAGACCTAGCGCATCGCCATGGGGATCACCCATGTTGTTCGTGAGGAAGAAGGATGGAACCATGAGGTTATGCATCGACTACCGATCGTTGAACGCCGTGACCATCAAGAACAAGTACCCGTTGCCCAGAATCGATGATCTGCTTGACCAGTTGAGGAAGGCCAAATTCTTCAGCAAGATTGATCTGAGGTCCGGATACCATCAGATGAAGATCCGGGAGTGTGACATTCCGAAGACAGCGTTCGTGACCAGATATGGCCAGTACGAGTTCACCGTAGTATCCTTCGGGCTGACCAATGCACCCGCCTACTTCATGAACATGATGAACAATGTGACATTCTTGTAATTAGAATATAGACACTAGGTATTAGTGTGTTGTATGTATCTTAAGGTTTGTACAGAGAATTAGGGGTGTAGTTGTAAATTAGAGATTTTTATAAGTTCCTATGTGTAATTGTGTGAAGATGCTCTTAAATGCCAAATTCAAATGACTATATAGAAGAAAAGTACAAATATTAAGTTAAAACCTAAAAGAAATAAACTTTGTATGAAACCAAGGGCTTATGTGTAATTAAACAAATATAAGGGTTACATATGAAATGGTTGGAATATAAAAGTCAAATTCAAATTTACCTAAGGGCTAATGTGTAAAAGTATAAGTAATCATGACAGGTCAGAAAATTTGTAAATATGCCCAAAATTTGATCAAATTTAGGTGGGCAAAGATAAATTTAACTTAAATTCCATCTTGTTTCAAAATGTAATCCAAATAGCTGTAAACTTTGAGTTTCTGAATCCAAGCCTTAAAGCAATATTGTAGAGTTTGAAAAACTCTACAACTTTCATGTTGAACACTTTTTCATTTGACCTTTGTAGCAGTGAGAAGTTTTAGTTTACAGAGAGGTCCCTAAAGTTTTTAGGATTTGCAAACTAGTCCTCCTGACACCTCCCTGGTTCGTCTTCCTCTGGCACGCTGCTTCCCCCTCTGCTCTCTGCTCCTGCCACCGCCGCTCACCGCCGGCGCAGGCCCTCGAGCTCCACCTCCAGCTGCTACACTTGTCCACGCGTCATCTCCCCTCGATCCCGACCTCTTTCCTCTCCCCTGGTGGCCTTGCGCACGCGCGCCACGACGCCCCGAGCCATCTCCGGCCGCTACCTCCTCGTCGCCGTGGATAGCTCACTGCCGCGCCTTAACCTCCTCTCTCTCGCGCGCAGCAGCACCACTTCAACACCTACGTGCTGTTCTGCTACTCCCAGCACTCAATTTCGAGCATCCGAGCCACATTTCCCCGCCGCCGTCCTCCTCCGCTCCGGCCGCGCACGGCACGCCCGTGGGCAGCCCTCACCAGCTCACCCCCGCCCCAATCAACACCTGCACAAGCTTCCCTGTTACTTGCTAGTGCTCGACGACCAACTGTTCTCCTCCAATTTCCACTGGAACTTCGTCTCCGACGAAGCGCTGCCGCCGCCACCTTCGGCCTCACCGTGGGCAGCTCGCTCTAAGCCTCTCCACGCCACCACGATACCCTAGCCAGCACCACATCATCCCTGTGAAGCTCCCCGACCCATCCAGTGACTCTCTAGTCCACCACTGCGCCTCCCCGACGCTCGCCGGTGTTCTTCCTCACCGCCGCCACTTCGGTCTCCGACGATCACCCTTGATCCAGCGTCTATTCATCCAATTGATTGCACGTACACCTTCCCCATGACGTACTGATTCTCGTGCGCAGGTTCTTTGCCGTCGTTCACCGCCGGAACATCGTCGTCGCCGTTGACCCCTCCGCCGCCACCTCGGGTCCTCGTCGAACTCCACCATTCCGGCCACCCCAACCCTCGACACGTGGTTGCGCAGAACCCTCGTGAGCTCCTGCGTCCTTTCATGCCCTTGGACCTCGCCGCCGGTGACCACCGTCGCCGGAGCACGGCCGCCATCCTCTTGCTCTGTTTCGGTTTCTAGTCCAGGGACGTCGGGTTAAAAGGAATAGAAGTTCAGGGGGTTATGTGCACAACCATAGACTCAGATGAATAGTTTCAAAGGACCTCTTTGTGTAAATAAAGCTGTCAACTTAGAAATTCTGTATCTATTCAGGGAAAAATCATAAAAATGCAAATTAAATTTTGTTGGAATCCTTAGTTAAAGATCTACAACTTTACTTAAGGAATGAACTTCAGTTTCTGAATGCTTAATGATCTAATTTAAATATTAAGTTTAGTTACTTATGGGCTTAAGAAATGCATAGTAATGCATAGAAAAATGATAAAATGGTAAAACCAATTGTGTTAGTTTTTTTTTTAACATGTGGAATTTAAGAAAAATAATTAACCTAGTAATTAAGTATTATTTTCTTAATGTGCAAGTTTAATCAAAAATAAGGTGTAGTTTATTTTGTATAATTGATAATGATATATTTAAATGTTCAAAAATTATGGAAATATTTTAGGGAACTATTCTTTAATAATATAATCTGTTATAAATTTCCCACCAAGGATTAGGTGTCAAACAAATTGGACACAATTTGAATTAGTCCATAATATTATAGTAATATAAAGATCATGTAAATAATTAGTATAGTCAATGAATAAAGCTTTTAAATATAACTATTAAGAACCACCCCACCTGTTGATCCATGCCACTAGTTAGATAATTAGTGTAGCTAACCCTGTTGTTTAATCGGTTTAGATAAAACATATAATACTCGATAAATGACTGCCCAGTACAGGGTAGTTAAGCTGTTTGTCGAAATGTAATGTTCCTTTAATTGGATTGCAACTTTATCGTGAATTTAAAATGAAAATGTATGCACCCATTAAACTTCATCTTGCATCTCATATAGACTCGACCACTCTTGCTGACGGGGATTGTCAGCTGATCCCGGAACAAGAAGAAGTTTATTCTGAAGACCCCGGGAATCTCGTCGCGGATTTCTCTGAAGCCCCGAACCAAGGTTCGGAAGAAAATAATTTGACTAACCCCAACCCCACCAGCGAAGGCAAGCCCCGGACATAACCTACTATTTTAATTACACTGCACACTATATTTATTTATGTAATCTATGCATTAAGTTCTTAGGAGTTGTTTGAAAACCTTAGTTGCATAATTCCAGGAACCAATGTATTGTACACTAGAACTTGAGTCCGACTAGCTGCTATGCTGATAGGACCGGTAGAAGTCGAGTGATTTCCTGTCACTCGCGCGATATAGGAATTGTGATGTTTACATTCCTGTTATCATTATAAGGATGACGGACGGGAGTTTTATGAGGTATCATGGTCAAGATGATACCCCGTCTGTTTTGATGAATTTGATAAGGTCGCAGTGTGTGGTAGCGGTGGTTAAGCGTTTGAAAGTACTAGCCACATACCGTGAAATATGGTAAGCGGTAAGCCTAGTAACCGATCGGCCCGAGGAGTGGACATACCCCCCACCACATGTATTTGCTTCTTTTGGTTACTTAGTTCGACGTGTAGGCATACGTGTTGCTGGGCAACCAGGAGTACGGGTTTTGTAGTCGCGCTACAGACGTACGTCCTGCACTTTGGAAGTGCGTATGACCTGCAGTCGCTTGTGGTGGATCTGATCCACGAGTCCGAATGAAAGGCAAACGGTTGCTTCGGAACAACCCTTTGGTGTTCCAAGCGTGTGTGTTAGGTTTACCCTTGCAAGGTTTGAATCTCGATTCAGAATCGTCCGCCACTCACGATGAATGAGACTGCTTATTCCCTTTACCACATAGAGTAACAAGAGCAATTATGTGATTATCAAAGATGATGTTTGAGTAAAAATTCTACCATGTTTGAATAGTTATAGGTGCTTACCTAGAATGGTTAATCAACTAGAACCTGAAAGTTAAAAGTTGAAATTAAGGATCTACTCTTTGTTGCTTTTCTGCTGAAAATCCTACCCAAAGCTAAAAGCTATCATGAGTCTAGTTATGGGCTAAGATATACCCAATTCCGGGTAAGTCTTGCTGAGTATTAGTATACTCAGCCTTGCTTTCGTTGATTTACTTCAGGTAATCCTCCTGATGAGCCAGCATTCATTACACCGTGGCCCTACCCCTTGCCTGATGGTTGGTCCGTGGAATGGGATCCGTCCCCGACCAACACAGATTCCGCCGAGTGATATCATGACAGGGCTAGCATGATATCTGTAATAACGACGTGTACAATGTCTATGTTTTCCAAAACTCCACTGCTTGACTGAAAACATAAACCTGTCTTGTAATAATCTCTCCTCAGTGGGAGCTACTGATACTTTGTAAAATTTTTGTATTATATCTGCCTGTGGTGTAAAATGTAATGGCATTTATATCTCTGGACTCACCATCGTGTGAGGTACCCTGTTGGATCCTGCGTTCGGTGGTTTATCGGGACGTTACCCGACAGGCCAATAGGATTATACCGTTTGAAGCACAAGGTAGCCCTCCAGAAAGGACTCGCGTACTTGAGCCGGTGTAATTCAGGTTGGTTCTGCCACAAACAAGGTATTCATGGAAGAACTGGACAAGTTCGTTGTAGTCTTCATCGACGACATCTTGATCTACTCCGAGACAGCCGAAGAACATGCTGAGCACCTGAGGATAGTGCTCGAGAGGCTGAGGCAGAACCAGCTGTACGCTAAGTTCAGTAAATGCGAGTTCTGGCTGGAGAAGGTTGCTTTCCTAGGCCACGTGTTGACTGCAGAAGGGGTTGCCGTGGACCCCGAGAAAATCGAAGCAGTGTCTGAGTGGCAGCAACCGAAGAGCGTCACCGATATCCGAAGCTTCCTGGGTTTGGCAGGCTACTACCGGCGATTTATTGAGAACTTTTCCAAGAATGCCAAGCCCATGACCGAACTACTCAAGAACAACGTACCGTTCGTATGGTCACCCAAGTGCGAAACCAGTTTTCAAGAGCTCAAGACCCGACTCACTACTACCCCAGTCCTCACTCTTCCGGATATCCGGAAGGACTTCGTAGTCTATTGTGACGCTTCTCATCAAGGCCTGGGTTGTGTGCTGATGCAGGACGGCAAAGTTGTTGCGTATGCCTCCCGACAGTTGAGGAAACACGAAGAAAACTACCCTACCCATGACCTTGAACTCGCAGCTGTGGTGCACGCCTTGAAGATTTGGAGACACTACCTGATTGGCAACAAGTGCGATATCTATACCGATCACAAGAGTCTGAAGTATTTCTTCACACAGGCAGAGCTGAATATGAGACAGAGGAGATGGTTAGAGCTGATCAAGGACTATGACCTGAATATTCAGTACCACCCCGGCAAAGCTAACGTCATAGCAGTCGCCTTAAGCAGGAAGCACTATTGCAGCAACCTGATGGTTCGCGACAAGCAACCCGCACTGTGCGATGAACTCGAGAGGCTGAGGTTAGAAATAGTAGAGCAAGGGCACCTGGACACAATGACAGTCAAGTATGATCTAGAGGATCGAATCAGGCAAGCTCAGCGACGATGCCCAGAACTTCAGAAGCTCAAGCGAGCAATGCGGGACGGTAGAGCGATAGACTACAGAGTCGACGACCAAGGGACCGTATGGCTGAAAGATCACCTATGTGTTCCCCAGGATCAAGAGATCCGTGCCGAAATTCTGAATGAAGTGCATAACTCCAAGTACGCCATACACCCGGGGTGCACGAAGATGTACCAAGATCTGAAGGACCGTTTCTGGTGGAATGACATGAGAACGGACATAGCTGAATTCGTGGCTAAGTGCGACATTTGTAGGAGAATCAAGGCTGAACACCAGCGCCCTGCCGGTCTGCTGAAACCACTTGATATTCCCGTATGGAAGTGGGACGACATTTGCGTGGACTTCATAATAGGATTACTCCGGACTCTCAAGGGCAATGACTCCATTTGGGTAATCGTTGATCGCCTAACCAAAGTGGCACATTTCATCCCTGTCAGGACCACATACACCGTGAGTCGACTATCCGAGCTGTACATAGAGAACATTCTGAAACTTCACGGAGCACCACGAAGCATAGTATCAGATCGAGGCCCTCAATTCACCGTGAAATTCTGGCAGAGTTTGCATAAATCCCTTGGGACTAAGCTAGACTACAGCACTGCCTTTCACCCCCAAACCGATGGGCAGACCGAGAGAGTGAACCAGATACTCGAGGACTTGCTTAGAGCATGTGTGTTAGCCTACGGAAGCGATTGGGAAAAGAGTTTGTCCTATGCTGAGTTCACGTACAACAACAGCCATCAGGCCAGTTTGCAAATGTCACACTTCGAGGCACTTTATGGCAGAAAATGCAGAACACTGCTAATGTGGTCAGAAACCGGGGAGAGATCGTATTTTGGTCCAGACTCAATCGTAGAAGCCGAAGAAAATGTCATCAAGATCAGGGAAAACCTGAAGATAGCGCAGAGCAGACAGAAGAGCTACGCAGACAAGAGAAGGAGAGACCTCTCTTTTGAAGTCGGAGACCACGTGTACCTGAAGGTGTCACCGCTTCGAGGCACCAAGAGGTTCCATGTCAATGGGAAGCTTGCTCCGAGATTCGTTGGACCGTATCCGATCATCCAAAGGATTGGAGGATTAGCGTACAAACTAAAGCTACCAGAAGAACTTGCTGGAATACATCCAGTTTTCCACATATCTCAGCTACGCAAATGCTTGCGAGTGCCGGATGAGACAATACCCCCAGAGGCAGTGGACTTGCAAGAAACGCTTGAGTATGTCGAGTATCCCGTGAAGATACTGGCTCGGGCAGATAAGGAGACTAGGAGGACCTCCATCCCATACTGCAATGTTCTTTGGAGTAATCACACAGAACGGGAAGCCACTTGGGAAAAGGAGTCCGAACTGAAGCAGAAGTACCCACACCTTTTCGAGGACCAGGTAAACCTTTAATCTCGGGGATGAGATTCTTGTGAGGGGGGGAGTCTGTAACATTCCATGTTAACCCCTCTGGGTTTGTTTAACAAAAATCATGAATTTCAAAAACTTTTGTGTATGGTCTTGTTTGGAGGGGTTGATGTTTTAATTTGAATTGGATTTTCGAACTTTGTTTGATTCAATTGTGTGGGATTTGAATTTGAAAGGGCTATTCAAATTCAAATCCAAAATCCCTTCTCTATTTCCCTCTTGGACCGCCAGCCCACGCAGCCCCGGCCCAACCCACCTTCTCCCCTTCTTCCTTTCTTTTCCCGCACGCGCGCCAGCCCGCGCGAGCCGGCCCAGCACCGCGACCCAACCCATCATCGCGAAGCGTCGCGACCTCTTCCTTCCTTCCGCCCGGGGCAGCTGACGGGCGGGCCCCACCCGTCAGCTTTCCCCTTCCTCCCGACACCCGCGACCCCGGTCTTCTCCCGCTCGCTCGCCTCCGCCGCGTCGCCACTCCGTGACAGAACCCACAACCGCCTGCCTCTCTTTTCCCCTTTTTCTTCCCCCGCCGCGGCCCCGCTCCCTCGCGTCACCTGCCAGCCGCGCGCGCCTGTCTTCGCTCCACGACAGCGCAGCGCAACCGCCGCGCGCGCCCTTCGCCGCACCCTGACAGCCCGCGCCGCGAACCCTAACCCTAGCCGCGCGGCGATGCCGCCACGCGTCCCGGCGCGGATGCCAAAAAGCCCCGGCCGCGACCGCACACGAGCCCCGGCGCCGCGTATAAGGACCCCCACGGCCGCCGCCCTAACCCTAGCCACCAGCACCCCTGTTTCCCTTCCGCCGCCGCCACACCCGAGAGAGGGAGAGGAGGAGCAGCGCAAGGAAGAGAGGGGGGAGGAGCAGGAGCTGCGCGAGGAGGAGAAGGACGACGCCACCACCGGAGCTCCACCATGCCGGCGACCCGTACGACGACATCAACGCCGCGGTTCTTCCTGCACGGCCCCAACCCACCGGCCTCGCCTCACCGCTGCCCCGAGCACCCTTTGCTCCAGCCCCGCCGGTGATCCACGCCGCCGCCGTTGCCCTTCCTTTCCCCTCTGCTACCGGCGACGCCGATGAGCCATCCGTAACCCGGCCGTAGGACCCCCATCCCTCTCCGGCCGCCGTGCCGTCTTTTCTTGCAGGAGCCCGACGCGCCGCCATTTCCCCGCTACCGCCATCGCCTCACCGCCGCCGCGTCGTGCCGCGGGCCCGGGATGCCGGCGCCCCGCGCACGGCACGACCACGCCGCGGCCCTGGGAAACCAGGACTTGCGCGCGTGCGTGCACCGGGCCCAGACCGCACCCAGCCTTGCCTCGCCACGCCTGCGCCACGGCCTCACCGTGTGCGTCCACCCCCGCGAGGCGATCGTGACGTCGCGTTCGTGTCGCGGCCATGCCGTTGAGGCATTCCCCCGAGCACCCTTCGGGCGCCCAAAGCCGCGCGCGCACCACGGCGCTCACACGCACACGTACACGCCCATCTACCGCACCGGATCCAACCCGCCGCACCAGATCCCGTGGGGACTGACCAGTGGGACCGAGCCGTAAGAGAGAAGGGAGGAGGACAAAGGCGGGAGCAGCCAGCATGGAGAAGGAGAAGAAGAAGAGGAGGCCGCCGGCCCGCGAGGAGGAGAAGGGAGAAGGCCCAGCCCGCGGAAAGAGGAGAGAAGCTGGCCTGCAAAGGAATCAAGCCGAACCGTTCTACGCGCCCAGCTAGCCCACCTGCCCGAGCCGGCCTGCTGAGCCGCAGGCCAAGCTGAACCGCGAGCCGAGCCGAGACTTTTTGGGCCAACCGAGCCAGCCCAACCCCCTTTTCGAGCCCATTGAAAACCGGACCATTTTCTTTTTATTTTACCCAGCCTGACCTGTGGGGTCCGTCTGTCAACCTCGGGGTGAGGCTGGCCGGAGGGGCCCGTTGACCGCAGACCCCACCTTGACCGTTGACCGTTGACCGGTCAACGTTGACCGGTCAACGCTAACGTCCGCAGGGCCCACTGCTGACGTCAGCATACCCGGACCCCCCTTATGACGTCATGCTGATGTCAGCATGCCACGTGGCACGCCCTGGTGCTGCCACGTGTCACTGTTTGGTGATTTTCTTTTCCAAAATTCTTTTATTAATTCCAGAAATAGATTTTCCCTTAGAAAATTCATAATAAATCAACCGGACCTCCGAAAATTATGAAACCAGTTCCATAATTCTTCTAAAATCATGAACCACCTGTTAGAGTAGGTTTTGTGGTGATTTGGATCTTATTTGCAGAGTTTTGTGCATATTTGCACTTTAGTCCCTACTCTTACTCGTATTTACGAATAGGACCCGACCGCGAGGAGTTGACCGACGACCAGGACTACCCGAAGGCTCAGGAGGACTTCGAAGAGACGCCAGGTTCACGCCCGTCTACGATTTAAATTCCTATTAGGCATTTGCTTGTAGATATGCTAGCGCTATATGTGTACTTATATCGAGATGAACCTGCATGGCCTATTTCATATATCTTGCTCCATGCCAACCTATCTTACTCGCTTATTATATGAAATGCCTTGTAAATCCTTAAATGTGTATGTGTGGGAAATGGATGGATAGTCTTGGCGTGTGTGAAGTGGTTCTCTTTAGGAGTTGGTGACTAGGGTTTAGCCGGGAGTGGGCAAACTAACTCGATCTTGGATCGAGGGCTTGCGGTGTGTATCTTGGCACACCCTACGGAGTACCTGTGGCGGGTACCGCTTGGTTACGTTTTTGAGGTGTTTGAGGCACCCGTTAAGGGTGCAGTCGCGGACCACCGTGGTGGATACGCTTTGACGAAGATGCCCGCTTCGGCAGTTAAGGACCGGGTGAGAGTAACCATGATTTGTGGGAATTTGTTATGCGTGCACACCACTTACCCATTATGAGGGTGGGCCCGGTCCGGAGTTAGCAAGCGCGGTACCAAGCCGGTAGGAGGATCGAGTATCGGTGCAGGGGAAGGGGGTGCTGACCTCACGTTCCCCGAGACGCATGGGAGGCTTCACAGTCCTGGGGCGACCTCTCGCGGGAGGATGCGCCCACGACCCGGGAAAGCCGGATGGTGCCGTGGCTCCTATTTCCGTTTCAGTAGACCGGTGTTTCGTATATTAGTCGGCTGATCTCCGGCTAGTGTCGATTCGAATGGGTCCAGGTGTACAACCCTTGCAGGGTGAAAACTATACGTATAGCCGCGTCGTCGGTTATGGACATCCCTACTCCTCTGTTGCTCTTATTAGTTAGTGTTACTTATGACTTCTACCTCCCTCTAGAATATTATCCTGCCAGGGGGCAGTTGAGATGCGAGGAGAGGGAGTCCTCGCATCTGTGGTAGAACCAACCTGAATTATACCGGTTCAAGTACGCAAGTCCACTCCAGAGGGCTCCAACGTACTTCAAACGGTATAATCCCTTGGCCTGTCGGGTAACGTCCTGATAAACCACCAATACAGGATCGAATAAGGTTACCTCACACGAAGGTGAGTCCAGAGATACAGTCACCATCATATTTTACACCATAAGGAATTACATACAAGAGTTTCTAAAAGCAGTACAAAGTTTCAAACTTAGATAACACACTACAAACTGTTAAAGCTATAGTTTCTGGTAGGGGAAAAGATACGCGATGATTTACAACACGTCGTCAAGGTGGATGTCATGCTAAGCCCGGGCACGACATCACTCGGTATCTTCAATGTTGGCCGGGGACGGATCTCACTCCGCGGACCAACCTTCCGGAAGAGCACAGGACCAAGACAGGGAAAGAGTAGGGGCTTCAGAGACTTTACCTGAAAAACAAGTCACTAGCGAGACTGAGTATACTAATACTCAGCAAGGCTTACCCGGGATTGGGTATACTTTAGCCCGTAACTAGACTCATGAAGGCATTGTAGAGGCTTTGGGTTTATTTTCAGCTGAAAAGCAACAGAGAGTATAACTTACCTTCAAGTTTTAGCTTTCAGATTCTAGTTTGATTAGCCATTCTAGGTAAGCACCTATACTAAATAAGCAAGATAGAGATTATCATCCATCAAGATTATCCCATCAACAATTCCACTTTTTACTCGATGTGGTAAAAGGGATAAGCAGTCTCAATCCTCGTGAGAGGCGGACGATTCGAATCGAATTTAACCTTGCAAGGTAAACCTAACACACACGCTTGGAATACCAACAGGGCGTTCCGAAGCAACCGTTTCCCTCATATTCCGGGTTATGGATTAGGGCCACCACAAGCGACTGCAGGACCGTACGCACATCACTCGTGCAGGACATACGTCTGTAGCGCGACTACAAAACCCGTATTCCTGTCTACCATGCAGAATGTACTCCCACACGTCGGTGCGTGTAAACATAAAATAAAAGTCGAGTGGTGGAGACAAGTCCATTTGCCGGGCCACTCGGGTACTAGGCTTACCGCTTACCATATTTCGCAGTATGTGGCTAGTACTTTCAAACGCTTAGCCACCACTACCACATGCTGCGACCTTATCCACTTTTAACAAAACAGACAGGATAAACCTTCAGGTCACGATACAACACATGACCCTGTCCATCATCCTTATAGTGATTGCAGAATTGTAAACAAGCAACTCCTATATCGCGCGAGTGACAGGAAATCACCCGACTTTTATCGGTCCTATTTAACAGAGCATCTAAGCGATAAGGACTCGGGTACAATACATTGGATTCCTAAGATCTTATGCAACTAGGGTTTCATTTCAACACCTAGACGTAATGCAAGATATATAATATAATAATGGAATTGTAATAGATTGAAATACTGGGATATGCACCGGGGCTTGCCTTTACTGGTGGGACTGAAGTCAGTAAAGTTAAGATCTTCCGAACTTTGGTTCGGGGCTTGCGATATTCCTTGGTGACGTTTACTTGGCCTTCAGAAACATCCTCTGCAGACTTCTGGGAGATCTTGTAGGCACCGTTTGCAGAAGTAGTCGTATCTACATGCAATGCAACATTACATTCAAAGTGTGCACATAAAACTATCTTACTTCACAATAAAGTTGCAATCCAACACTCATTTAACATACCACTCACATAACAGCCAAAAAGATCTGAACTAAACTTAGACAGAGCTTTAGGGGAACAACTAACTAGAATCGGCTACTCGTTGAAGATTACAACAGAGCCGATTGGAAACAACAGAGGTTTAGTCGATTGAAAGGTGCATCGGGTTCCTAATTGATCGATGAAAGCATCGATTACTTTAGCAGAGGGGTGACCACAAAAAGCAGCTATATCTTAATTGAGATGTGCTTAAGTGTGATTCTAAGTAACTAGGTGTGGTTGCATCAGCTCGATTACGTCAGCACAATAATTGAGTGACGTACAGCCGATTGGAGTATGGTTGAGGATATATGACCGATAGATATAGATAGTCGATTGCTCAGCCGATAAATTGACTGATAGAAGGGTGTGGATAAGGATGGGAGAACTAAGGATTGATCGGCCGTGTTTGACCGACATGGAAAAGCAACCAAAATCGGCTTGGGTCGGCCGATGGCAAGAACCCTAAGGTTATGTGTATACCTTTGATACATCGATTATGTGCAGCCGATGTAGGTCAGAACAACAGAACTGTATCGGCAGTAGCCGATACTAGAAAGGTAACAATCGTATCACCTAACCAGCCGATGGTAGGAACACAATAAAAGAAATGCATCGGTTGACAGTTGTTACACAGAAACATCATAGACTTAAAGGAAACGGATGCTTAGCGACGGGACTGATAACCGACACTGAAGCATAGCTGCCGAGATGTATTAGCTGAGCAGCGGATACACATGAATTAACAGAGATTCTTATACGAAAAGGGCCTTAAGGAGATTGCAATCAAGACGAGAACAATGTCTTGATGGTAAGGATATGAGCATTCATGTAAAAAGGATTAACTAAACATCACACATCTCTATTTAAGACATACATGCTATGGCTTACTTTCCAGCTATAACACAAGCATACAATATAAGGCACAAATAAACATTTATTCCCTAACATTTGACCTAGACCAAACATCAAAGACTTTCACTCAAGATTACAACATAAAACTTGTAGGGTTTGACTTAGGATTTCAAACAAAACTGATTTTACCTTTTTATGAACTTCCCACGAAAATCTATAAAATGTAGAAGTTCGTCGATTTGAAATACAGAAAGCTTTAGAAAATTTACAAAGAACACCCTAGAACTTTCTAAAACATAGCAATCAAGTCCCTGGTCCGGGAAAACAGATAACAAGAAGTTAACGGCGATATTCCGGCAAAGGAATCGCCGGCTTTAAGAAGATTCAGTGAATCAGGGCAAACCTTGGGGTAGCCTTGATTATGAAGGAGAACACACAGAAAGTGAAGTCCCGTGGCGATAGGATCGGCGAAGAGAAAAGCTCGACGATGACGAGATTCCGTGGTTGACGAAGAAGCTTGCCGGGGATTGCAGTGGGTAGAGAATGGCCGAAGAAGTAGTCTCCGCGGTGACTTGTGGTCTTGCTCGGGGATTGACGAGGAAAAGGTACTGCTGGATGCCGTGAATTCATGGGAGAAGCCAATAGGGCCGGATTGGTTCACTATACCATCTCTTCTGCGAACCTCAGGGTTTTCCGGTTCACGGGCTGAGTCTTCTCTGCTCACGCATATGCACTGCAGAAACACATCCGGTATGCTTGTGCAGTCACTTGCAGGGCCGCCGTACCTGGCTGCAGCTCCTGTGCGTCACTCTCGCTTGCACAAGGTGTAGCTCTGCCTCCTTTTCTGCTAGCTGCGACGCCATCCAAATTGGCCTACCACTGCCACGGGCAGAATGCTTCTGCTCCATACTTGCGGATGCGCTAGTCCAATTCAGTCCGGACCTCCGCCTTCGTTTAGCCGTGCCACACTCGCCCCTTTTGCCTCCGCGAGAACCGAAGCCCACTCACACCGGGGCTATCTCCATATCTTCCGTGAGCAGTCCGTAGTGCCGCTTGATCTCAGTCGCTGCTTTCCCTTTAACGGCCTCCGACGTCCTCCACGCGCGACTCTACTGCTCCCTGGGCGGGTCCGCCTGCAGCCGCCGCATTACAACTCCTCTCGCATCGCGCGCGACCTCCCTGCACATCGTCGCCCTGCACGCTGTGCAGCTGCACCTCCGCTTCCAGCTGCCGAACCTGTGTTCGCCCGGCCTTGCCGCATCACTTCCGCACTCGCACACGCGTGTTGGCGCCACCTGGGCCTACTCCTACCCCGGCCGAGCCACTCGCGCGTTCACACTCCTGCGCCGCCGTCTACCGCGCCTTCCCACGTTGCTGCTCCACCGTGCACGCACTGCTCCACCCGCGCACTACTGCTCGTTCCGGGCTGCTCCCTTCCGCCCGGGTCCCGCACCTGCCGCGCTCGCGCGCGTCCCGCACGCCGCTGCCTACTCATGCGCGTCTGCCGGTGCCGAACCTGCTCCAGCGTCTGCGCTCCAACGTGCACCATCAGCACTGCATCGCCTCCTCTAGCGCTCACTCGGGCCGTCGCTCCCACGCGCTCAGCTTCCTCGCGCGCTCGCCGGGCCCACTCCGTGCCTGCAGCCTGCCCGAGCGCCTGCTCCCGCGCACGCCGCACGCCAGCGCCTCCCGCGCGTTCCACCCTCCTGCGCACTGCTGCGCCCACCCGGACGGCGCCTAGCACGTCTGCGCCAAGCCGCGGCCGCCCTGCTCACGCATGCCTGAGCCTCTCCGCGCCCCACGCGCCGCCGGCCCGTGTCGCGGCTGGAGCCGCCCGCCGCTCGGGCCCCTGCGCCTACCGCACGCGCCTGCGCACTGCCGCGGCCCACCACCACCGCCTGCCGAGCCATGCGCCGCTCGGCCCCCCGCGCACTGCCGCACGGGCCGCGGCCACCCGCCACCACCGCAGCCGCGCCACGCAGCGCCCGGTGCCGCTCGGCCCCCGAGCCGCGCCTGCACGCCTCCGCTCGCCTAGCCACGTTGAGTCGCGTCGCGCTGCCTGGGCCCGCGTGGGGCCCGGCGTGCTGCGCCACCGCCTGGGGCAGGGGCGCCCCTGGGCGCCGCCAGCACCGCCTGCTGTTGCCTGTGTTGAAGAGAGGAAGGGGAAAAGCAGAAGAAGAACCTAGGAAGAGGTGCCGGCCAAGCAAGGAGGAAGAGAGGCGCTAGTGAAAAGATAAGGCAGAGAGAGAAAGGCAGCACAGAGAAGAAGAAGGAGGACTGGAATACCCCAAGGAATTATACGTAATTAAAGAAAACTGCAAGGGCCTGTCTGTAAAACAAAATTTCCCATTGATTTAAAATCCAAATAAAGAAATGCCCAAAACTAAAGTTGGAGAGTTTTAGGGCCCAAGTTCAAAAACTCAAAACTTATATTTTTACACGTGAATCTTTGAACAGAAGTTGGATTTGTATTGCTTTCGTCCTAAAGAGCGTAACTTATAAAACTCAGGACCTAAATGCAAGCATTTATGACACGTCATGATGACGGGATAGACTCGTCATAATGGTTGGATAGACATGTCATGATGACTTGCACTTTTTACTTTAGCCCTAAGTAAATTTTGAAAGTTACTTTTGTAAATCAAATACTTACACAAAAGGACTTGTACTTTTATAAAATTACATAAACACCCTTATTTTCACCACTTTACCCAAAATTTTTTACATATTTCAACACACGCATTTCCAATGCAACTTTTGAGTAAATATATATATTTTTACAAAACATAAGGTAAGAAAAACATATTTGCAAAACCACCCTTTACTTATTTCAAAATTACCTTAATCCAAATACATTTTACAAAAACAACCCTAGGTTTTTCTATAATTACAAAAATACCCTTTTTACTTGCACTTTAAATTTTTAAAAGCTTCTCATAACACACACGGGCTTTATACAAACAAACACATACTTCACACTAACAAAATATATACCTAATATTGCAAGTACACGAACCGTCACAGCATCGACTTGGTGGTTTTGGAAGGTGTGTGTGACCGGGAGTCCGGAATGCCGGAAGAGCCCGAGTCGGGAATGTAAGGGGATGTGTGTTCTTATATATATTATATTGCATGCATAGGGAAACCCCCTAGCTTTACCTCTTGAACTCTGTTACATCCGTAGTATAGACCACAAAAAGCTTGCATACCGATGGTGACGTGAACCTATCCCATTCCTTGGGGATAGCCTGGTACGATGCAGGATCCGATCCAGAATTCGACCCCAACGACGACGGATGGTACGACTGAGGCCCGAGCTACGCTCAAGTCGCCTGTGGAGGAGGTTCCCGATGATGAAGGACGGCCGAAGACCAAGCTACCGCTTTGCGCCTTCTGCTTGTTCGATCTAGCCGAGAGGCTTGTAATAAATTCCGTAATACAGATCCTTTGGATTAATGTAATAATTAAACCCGTGTTTGACCTCACAATGAGTATGACTATGATATTATGCCTGAAATGAGTTCTGTATGTGATAGCGCTTGATCCAGGGACTATCATGACGATACAGGGAGTCGGATTCCTCGATTCGGGAATCCGGTTCATTTCATAGAGGCTGGCCAACATTTAGGTCCATTTCAATAAGGCATAAAAAAAATTTCAGCCCCTTTATTAAATTGAGTAATGTCATTCTTAATATTTGCAAAAGGAATGATCAATTAGTTAACAAGACATAAGCAGAAATTAGCTCCATACACTAACAGCAGAAATTAGGTCCATACATCACAAGTAGGTTCATACATCAGTTAACCCAACAGCACTTGTCCAAAAGTGCCCCACACAAAATAAACATGGTTTAGTGCAAACATCACATGTCCAAAAGTGCCCCACAACAACATATAGATAACACAGGAAATATGTTCTCAAGAACTTTGAAGACGACTAAGAAGAACCTCCAGTTTTTTATCAGTCTCAACCTTGTCATTGATCCTCGCTTGTTCTGATTCCTGAAACTTCATAGCCAGCACATCAAGTTGTTCTTTTTGTTTGGAGACAAGCAATTGTAGCTCAGCATTAGCACTCTTCTCTGCCGCTAGCTGTTCTTCAAGCTGTTGAGCTTTTGCTGTACGCTGAACTTTGGCCAAGCCCACATTATGAAGAAATCGGTTGTTCTTGGTTTTCTCAGCAAGGAACTCAGCTACTATAGTATTCACTGCAAGCTGTTCATTTTGAGAATCTGTAGATTCTAAAAGCTTGTTCTCCAATTCATTCTACAAGTTCAAGAAAGTTAAATAGGTTATTTGTTAACGGTGTACAAGTACCAACAAAAAGAAATAGTGCAATAAGAGTGATAATACTTACAATAGCAGACTGGACAGCAGGTGCATAGCCTTTCTTCTTACTGTAGTGGAAGTCTTTGAACAAATCAAATGCATTCGGTTCCTCATCTTTGTACTTATCGCCCTACAAGACAATATGGAAAGACAACTGTAAACTCACATACTTCCCTCAAATTACAGGAAATAACTAAGAGGTGAAAATAGAGATGTGTATTGTACCAGGTTTTCTAAGTGCACTTCAAAGCTGCGCGATCCAGTTGCCTGATGAAACTTAACTTGACTACAGTTGATTTTGTTCTTGTCACCAGTTTCCTACATCCAAGAGATGTTAGTAATGCATCCCATACCCATATATTTATTCACAGAGAATTAAAAGTTCAGCCTCAGATAATAACATACCACATTTTTGGGGTTCTTCCAATGTTCAACAAGAGCATTCTACTGTGCATCAGTTAGAGATTTCACAGGAGAAGTCTTTGGAACCAAATGGAGTGGAAACGGTGTAAAATACTTCTTCTTTAACCTGTATCGTTGTTGGCGAATTGCAGACTGCATCATACGGCCACAAGCATGTTTAACTGAACCATCGTTGTGACAGTTCATATACTTGTAATGCTAGACATTTATTTGTTAGTGTGAAGTATGTGCTTGTGAGTGTAAAGCTTGTGTGTGTTTGTGTGAAGCTTTTGAAAATTTAAAGTGCAAATAAAAAGGGTATTTTTGTAATTACAAAAAACCTAGGGTTGTTTTTGCAAAATGTATTTGGATAAGGGTAATTTCAAAATAAGTGAAAGGTGGTTTTGTAAACATGTTTTTCTTATTTTATCCCTTGTAAAATATATATTTATCCAAAAGTTTCATTGAAATGTGTGTGTTGAAATATGTAAAAATTTTGGGTAAAGTTGTGAAAATAAGGGTGTTTATGTAATTTTATAAAAGTACAAGTCCTTTTATGCAAGTATTTGATTTACAACAGTAATTTTCAAAGTTACTCAGGGTTAAAGTGTAAAAAGTGCAAGTCATCATGACATGTCTATCCAATCATTATGACGAGTCTATCCGGTCATCATAACGTGTCATAAATGCTTGCATTTAGGTCCTGGATTTTATAAAGTTATACTCTTTAGGACAAAAGTAATTCAAATCCAATCTTTGTTCAAAATTTCACTTGTAAAGAAATAAGTTTTGAGTTTTTGAACTTGGGCCCTAAAGCAATGTTGTAGAGTTTGAAAAACTCTCCAACTTTCGTTTTGGGCATTTCTTCATTTGGGTTTTAGATTGATGAGAAACTATGCTTTATAGAAAGGTCCCTGCAGTTTTCTGAAATTGCGCATAAGTCCTTGGGAAGTCTATTTTCCCTTTCTCCTCTATTTCTTTTCTCCCTGGCGTCTACTTCTTTTCTTCCTCCACTGGCAGCTGCATCTTCTTTCTCCCCTGCCTCTCTTCCTCTCCTCAGCACAGGCGGCGGGCGGTCAGGCGCAGCGTGGTGTGCGCGAGCCCTGGCGTGGCGGCGCGGCTAGCGCGTGGGAGCCGGAGCGACGCGGCGCCAGAGCGGGGCCCGGGCGGAGGCGTGCTGCCCGGAGCGAGCTGGCGGGCCCAGGACGGAGCGCGCGCGAGCGAGCGGAGGCACACGGGAGCGAGCACGTGCACGCGGGCGAGTGGAGGCGCGCTGGCGCGCAGGAGGTGGACGCGGCTCGGCCCAGGAGTAGGCGCGCGCGTGCCCAGCGAGCTGGCGGCATGCGGCACAGCGCGGGCAGGGGCGCGCAGCTGGCGCGAGCGGGCGCGTGAGCGCGGCAGGTCGGGCGAGCGCGCGGTGCGAGCTGGAGCAGGCGCTGGGCGCCGGCGGCGCAGAGCGGTGGCTCGGCATGGGCGCGACGCAGGTGCTGGTGGCGCGCAGTGCGAAAAAGCAGGCGGAGCAGAGCAGACCCAAGCGGCGGGCTGTGCAGACGCAGAAGCTGTGGGCTGGCACCGGCGACGTGTGGGTGCGGCGCCAGAACAAGGCCGTGGCAGGTGGTGGCGCGGCAGGTACTGGGTCCAGCGCGGGAGTTAGCAGCGCGACACAGGAGCAGCTTGAACGGCGCTGGAGCACGGAGGCAGCACTAGGGGACGGCGCTGGGTTTGGACGGAGGCGAGCGGCAAGGGACTGGCAGCGCAGGAACTCGCAGCGGCAGACGCGAGCGCTGCGCGGGCGTGCGGGAGGCGTGGAGCAAACGCGTGAGCAGCACACGAGCCAGGCGGCGCTGGAGCGAACCTCGCGGCATGGCAGCGCGCGAGCAGAAGAGGACCGGTGTGGCAGCGTGCGAGCAGAAGACGGGCGGTGTAACCAAGACGTGACGCGGGTCGAGAACGCACGTGGTTCGGGCATGCGCGGGAATGACACGGCAAAGCCGGAGCAAGCGTGGGTCCGGTAACAGGAGAAGAGAAGTAACTGTGCAGGGCAACGGTATGCAGGTGCGGCGCGACAAGGCCGGGGCGACGTGGGTCCAGCAGATGAGGAGGAAGAGGAGTAGCGAGGAGTGGACGTGCGTGCAACAGAGGCACGCGCAAGAGAACAGAGGAGCAGCAGCACGAGGCGGTCAAGGCAGAAACAGCAGCGCAGATTTGACGCGCAGCGCATGACCGGCGGTGGTGGTAGGCCGGCCCTAATAGCGTCACAACAGGTGGGGAGAACGACGGAGTTGTAGAACCCGGAGGTCCGAGCGGAATTGAACCGGCGCGTTCGCGAGTGCGAGCGGAAGAGTTTTGCTAGTGGCCGGCTCGGCTCGATTCCGCAGGCGTGTGTGCGTGCAAGGCAACGGGCCACACGCGAGCAGATTAAAAGCCAACTATCGTCGCCACGGATCACGTGAGGAATGTCTCTCCGGTTATCTTCCACCCACTGCAATTCCCGGCAAGCTTCTTCGTCACCCACAAAATCTCGTCACCGTCGAGTTCTTCTCATCGTCGATTCTGTTCATTGTGGGAATTCACTTTCCGCCCATTCTCTTCCACAGTCAAGGCTACCCCAAGGTTTGCCCTGATTCACTGAATCTTCTTAATGCCGGCGACTCCTTTATCGGAATATCGTCGTTACCTTTCCATTCTTTGTTTTCCCTGACTAGGGACTTAAATGCTTTGATTTAGAAAGTTCTAGGGTGTTTTCTATAAGATTTCCAGAACTTTCTTTATTTCAAATCAATGAACGTTTACAAGTTTTATGTTATGATCTTGAATTGAAATCTTTGATTTGTGATCTAGGTTGAATACTAGGAAATGAATGCTTTATTTATACCTTGAATTGTATGCATGTATTGTAGCTAAAGGGTTAATCATAGGATAAATGTCTTAGGCAGAAAGGTGTGAGGTCTAGTTAATCCTTTCACACGAGTGTTCCTATCTCTGCCATCAAGACATTGTCCTTGTCTTGATTTTAGTCTTCTTAAGGTCCTTTTCATATAAGAATCTTTGTTAGTTCATGTGCATCTGTTGCTTAGCCAATACATCTCGGCAGCTATACTTCAGTGTCGGCTGTCAGCTCAGCCGCTAAGCATCGTTTCTTTTAAGTCTAAGATGTTTCTGTGTAACAGCTGTCAGCCGATGCACTTCTTTTGATATGCTTCTACCATCGACTGGTTAATTGATACGGTTGTTATCTTTCTAATATCGGCTACTACCGATACAATTCTTTTCTTCTGTCCTACATCGGCTACACATAGGCGATGTATCGAAGATACGCACATGATCTTAGGGTTCTTGCTATCGGCCGATCCAAGCCGATTTTAGTTGCTCTCCATATCGGTCAAATAGAGCCGATCAATCTTTAGTTTTCCCATCTTTATCCACACACTTTTATCAGCCGATTTATCGACTGAGAGATCGGCTATATGCCTATCAATCACACACCCTCAACCACACTCTAATCGGCTATACAAGCCAAAGCACACCACCCTAGATCAATGAGCTAACACAATAGACACGCCTCTATTGGGTATGACCTAAGAACGTCAATCAGCTAAACCCCCGTTGTTTCCAATCGGCTCTGTTGTAACCCTCAACAAGTAGCCGATTCTAATTAGTTGTTCCCCTATAGTTCTGTCTAGGTTTAGTTCAGATCTTTCTGGTTGTTATATGAGTGGTATGTTAAATGAGTATTGGATTGCAACTGTATTGTGAAGTAAGATAGTTTTATGTGCACACCTTGAATGTAATGTTGCATTGCATGTAGATACGACTACTTCTGCAAATAGTACCTACGAATCTCCTAGGAGTCTACAAAGGATTTTCCTGAAGACCAAATGAACATCACCAAGGGATTAACTGAAGCCTCGAACCAAAGTTCGGAAGATTTTGACATCTCTAACTTCAGTCCCACCAGTAAAGGCAAGCCCCGGTGCATAACCCAGTATTTCAAATTACTACATTATGCATTCTTATACTTATATTATACCTTGCATTAAGTCTAAGAGTTGAGACGAAACCCTAGATGCATGAATCCTAGGAACCAATGTATTGCACCTGAGTTCACATCGAATAGATGCTCTGCTAATAGGACCGGTAGAAGTCGGGTGATTTCCTGTCACTCGCGCGATATAGGAGTTGTAATGTTTACATTCCTGTTATCACTATAAGGATGACGGACGGGAGTTTTGTGAGGTATCATGGTTGAGGTGATACCCCGTCTGTGTTGTTGAAATTGATAAGGTCGCGGTGTGTGCCAATCGGGGTTAAGCGTTTGAAAGTACTAACCACATGCCGTGAGTTTTGGGTAAGCGGCAAGCCTAGTAACCAATCGGCCCGAGGAGTGGACATACCTCCCACCACTCGTCTTGCTTCTTCTGGTTACTTAAGTTCGATGTGTGGGAATACGTGTTGCAAGGGCAACCAGGAGTACGTGTTTTGTAGTCGCGCTACAGACGTATGTCCTGCACTTTGGAAGTGCGTATGGTCCTGCAGTCGCTTGTGGTGGACCTGTCCACGAGTCGGAATGAAAGGCAAACGGTTGCTTCGGAACGGCCCTTTGGTGTTCCAAGCGTGTGAGTTAGGTTTACCTTGCAAGGTTGGAAATTCGATTCAGAATCGTCCGCTTCTCACAAAGATTGAGACTGCTTGATCCCTTTGTCACATAGAGTAACAAGAGCAACTTTATGGTTATCAAAGATGATGTTTGGCTAAAGGATATACCATGCTTGCTTAGTTATAAGAGCTTATCTAGAATGGATAATCACATAGAACCTGAAAGCTAAAAGTTGAAATTAAGGATCTACTTTTATTGCTTTTCAGCTGAAATTAAACCCAGAACCATTATAAGCTTTCATAAGTCTAGTTACATGGCTAAGTATACCATGAACGGGTAAGCCTTGCTAAGTATTAGTATACTCAGCCTTGCTAGTTTTATGTTTTCAGGTAAAGCCTTTGAAGACCCTACTCTTTCCCTGTCATGGCCCTGTGCTCTTTCAGAAGGTTGGTCCGTGGAATGGGATCCGTCCCCGGCCAACACTGATGATCCCGAGAGATGTCGTGCCAGGGCTTAGCATGACATCCATCTTGATGACGTGTTGTAAATCATCACGTATGTTTTCCGCTGCCAAAAGTCGTAGCTTTAACAGTTTGTAATAGTTTTTCTAAACCTGAAACTTTGTACTTCTTTTAGGAACTCTTGTAATATAATTCCTTGTGATGTAAAATATGATGGTGACTGTATCTCTGGACTCACCTTCGTGTGAGGTAACCTTATTTGATCCTGTGTATCGGTGGTTTATCGGGACGTTACCCGACAGGCCAAGGGATTATACCGTTTGAAGCACGTTGGAGCCCTCGGGAGTGGACTCGCGTACTTGAACCGGTATAATTCAGGTTGGTTCTGCCACAATCGTTCTTGTCCATATCAAATTTTAACTGCAAGCAAAGAATACAAAGTTGCATGATAAGCATTATCAAATTTGAAATAGTACCAAGTAATGAAACAAGCAGAGATGCTTGAAGTCTGTACTTAACTTTAAGACCTCCCATGAATTGATCAAGAACTTGAGTTTGCTTCTTGTATTCCTTCCAATGTGGGAACACAGGTAAATGGTTTCTGACTAAGATGTTGGACTCAGTTGCAAACTTTGCAGCAATAAGAGGCACCGATGGCCTTGTCTTCCCCTCCTTGATCACCAAAGGCAACTTGGCACGTCTAGAACGAGTTATCTTTTGGAGACCCTTTCCCATATTTGTTCCCCTTATGCATCTGTCTCTCTCTGTATAAAGATAATTTTGCAATTAGATATTGATGCAAAATTGCGAAGAAAAGAACATTGGCAAGATATTATAGTTGAGTCACTTGCCTTCAATCTGTACTTCATTATCATGCTGCACACACTGATCATGTGCACCCTGAGCATCTTGCTGGGGAATGGCATCATCCGAAATAAAGACAGTAAATGCTTAGACTTTATGTAAATGAAGGCAATAAAGAAACAATACAAAGCACCATATTTGATATAACCTTGTGTATGTTCTTCATTTGGCAATGCGACCTGATCATCTCGCTGCTGAGTTGCATCTATTAAAAAATAGAAGGAAGTAAAAGATCAGACTTTGTGAAGGTAATAATGAAACAGTAGAAACAAGTTTGTTTGATCTTACCTTGAGCAGTATTCTGTGTGCTGTCGACACCCTTAGCAAGTGATTCTGGTGGAGTGAAAACACTAGCTGGAAGGATAGATGTAGGGTGTACGTACGCACCAGGTTCCGATGCCTTTTGTGACCTTGTGACTCTAGTAGTTTGATGTGCAGCTGCAGGATAATGTCTTGTCTGCTTCAATCTTTTTGTAGGAGGACATGGAGAGATGTCAGCAGGGTTCATGTCATTTAAGCTTGTTTTCTTTGCAGTTCTGGTCGGAGCAGACTACAATAAACAGAAGGAAACAATTAATTCATATTAGAGAATAAAAACATGGTAAGGCTTTAAGAATTGTTAGGACAGTTATAACCTGGGCTTCATCATCAGATTGTTCTCCTTCATCGGTACTATCATTTCCAGGATCATACTCCATTTCAGAGTCGTCAGCAACTTTATTCTTTGAGGCCATTGTGACCTTCAAGGCAGCCACAATATTGTTGAACTCGTTCCCAGTGCTAGGTATGTTTAGTGCATCTAGCCGTGCCTTGTTCCTCATACATAGTCTGAGGCGTTGTAGTTCATATGGATTTATTGATTCTGAAATGAGGGAAAACTAATTACTGGTTGCAGAAATATAACAAAAATTGAAGCACTGTAACTTAAATAGAAGTACATGCATAGACTATAAAGAAAACTGAAGCACTGTAAACTGAAGTACCCTAATTTTCAGCATTTCAAAATTGGATTAAGCTAGATCGAACTCTACTACCAAAACCTAGCTAGAGTACTGACAGGAACTAACATTGGGGAGAGGGAACCCATAACGTAAAGCATACAGGCATAGCCACATTCACGATGCAGTAGGAAATCGGGGATTAGGATAAAACCTTTCATGCGTCTGCCGGCAGCAACCTTCCTCATTCCTGCGGTTGTTGGAAGGCGAGGATGGCGGTTGTTGGAAGGCAAGGATGGCGGCGCAGCAGCGAGGATGGTAGGCGCCTGGCTCAGCCGCCGCCTCCAGAGGATGGTGAGGATGGCGGCGGCGCATCGAGGATGGTAGGAGCTCGGCTGCAGCCCCCAGAGGATGGCGACGATGGCGGCACAAGCGCTAGCGGTAGGGGATGGCGAGGATGGGGGAGTAACCGAGCTTGTCATATATAGTGAGCCAAAAATTTGGGCCGCGGGGGTTAAAATTTCGGGCGCGTGGCCTCGAAATTTTGGTCAGAGCACGCGCAAATGGAAATTTTGGGTCCATTTGACCGTTGCCCCCTCACCGCCCCGCCGTCGCCACCTCCCAGCGCCGGCGTCGCCGCCCCCATCCCCATCTGCTTCCGTCACCGCCCCATCCCCCTGCTCGTCCCCTGTCCCTGCTGCTCCCTCTGCTCTGTCGCCGTCCCCATCCGCATCTGCTGCCGTCGCCGCCCCCATCCCCATCTGCTCTGTCGCGGACCCCATCCTAGCTCAGCATGCACGTCCAGAGCATGTCGAGGGGGTCTAGAGCAGCATCGACGTCCAGTGGTCAAGGTAGGGGCTGGCAGGAGCTTCCCCTGATACATTGCCAAGAATGTGGCCTTCAAGTTATTCGAATTGAAAGCAAGAAGATAGGAACCTTAGGCCAAATTTTCTACAAATGCCCAAACAATGTCAAGGTAACAACTCATTTTGGTAACAATTACATGAAATTGCTTGGTTTTACAATGAATTCATTCTGCTTATATGTTTTTTGGTTTCCAGGATGACCCAACGAGCTGCCCTATGTTCAAGTCAGAAGCTGAGTATCGTTCCATGTTGGAGCGTGGATTAGGAGCAGAGTGTGAACATTCAAGGCCATATAGAAGCCAAGACATGGAATGGTTCAGACAAGATGTGATTCAGTTGAAGCAATGTGTGTTGGAGATGAAACAGGAAATTAGAGACATAGGGAAGAGAGCATTTGTAGTAGATAAAAGCTGTGTTCTTGTGGCTTGTGCTGCTTGTTTTCTGGGAGTTATATTAGGCATGATGTGTAGTAGGAACTGAAACCTTGAACCATGTATCATGTAGTAGGAACCGAAACCTTGAACCATGCATACATTGCCATGGTTCAGTTGGTATTTGTTCCCAGAACTTGAATCTGGACTGAAATGGGGTGTGTCTTTGTTCCCAGAACTGATGACAATTGAATCATGTATTAGGAGAAATTATAATGGCAACTGAGTGCAACTTAACTGAAAGTTCCGCTATAAACTGAAATATATATCTGCTGTCCAAACAATTGTGGTATAAACTGAAATATAGAGCTGACATGAACACTGCTATATAGAGCTGGTTCAATTATTCAAGAACTGATATATTGAGCTGATATAAACACTGACATAGCTTAAATGCAAATACAAATGGTTCAAGGTTCTGCTGCGAAACAAAATACTAATGGTTCAATTTTACAATCAGCCGGAGCGTCGGTCTTACAACAGTAGAAACAAAGATAACACAGTGGTTACAACACAAAGAGAACTAATCATCATCACTATCAACATCTTGGTCAGATTCACTTCCACTACAATATGCCATCAGTGTGTCATCTACTTCGTCTTCACTGTCACCTAAAACTTCAGTAGTTTGTTCGGTTGCCAAACTAGCAAACTCAGCAGCATCAAATACATTGTCCTCTGTCTCGTCTCCTCCAGTTGAAGGCTGTTCACATGCACTATCTGAAACTCCCTTCCGCATACGCACATCTTCGCAACAATTATCATCTTGATAAGCAGGTGCCTCAATTTCAGAAATATTGTATAGATGTCTATGGTCGAAGGTCTGGACAATTTGCCAATTTTCACCATACTTTGTATCTGGTATATAGAAGACCTTTCTAGCTTGAGTGGCTAGAATTAAAGAATCATTCTTGTACCACAGATTTTGTATATTGATGCTCATAAAATATCCATCATTTTTCATTCTAGTCCTCTTTCCTTCTAACTTGAACCAATCGCATTTAAAGAACACTACTGACCTCTCATCACCATTGTACTCTAACTGAATGATTTCCTTTAGCACTCCATAAAAGTCAACATTAGATGTGCCTTGTGCCATTATCCCACAGTTTTGTGTCCTTTTATTCTTCTCGCGGTCAACAGTGTTAAAACAAACCCCATTGACTATGCATGATGAGTATTTCTTTACTCTGAAATCTGGTCCACATGCTAAGGAAAATAGATCATCATCTATCTCTTCTACTCCAGCAGTGCGCATCCTCATCACCTGTAAGCAAAACAAATCAGTTAGAAGCGGTTCTGAAACATATCAGTTACAATGGAAACTAAAAACATAAAGAAAATACTAACATGGCTCCGGAACCAGTTCTGAAATTGTTGTCGAAGCAGCTGTACAGTTATACGCACATCTTGAGACTCTAATTCCTCTTTGAACATTCTATATAGAAAAAAGAGAATATCAACATAGGTAAATGGATGGACTGCAGGTATGTATGATAAGAAATAAAACTAACAAATTATGATAACAGGCATAGAAGTCACAACGTACTTGACATATTTCTCTACTTCACTGCAGTTGTTTAGCACATACCACACCATTTGATCATAGTCATTGTCATATACATATTCATATGCACAAGTAAAATTGACACCATGTCCGAATACGTCCACATCATAGTCATCTTCATTTGAAAATACCACATTTCTTGGTTTCCGATTGAACTTGGTTTCAATATCATCCATGTACTTGGAGCAAAATGTCAAGCATTCATCAGCAACATATGCCTCAGCTATCGAACCCTCTGGACGTGCTCTGTTTCTCACATATCTTTTCAGACTACACAATTTCCTTTCGATTGGGTACATCCACCCATATTGCACAGGACCTCGAAGCAATGCCTCATCAGGTAAATGCACAGCAAGGTGGATCATAACATCAAAAAAGGCTGGTGGGAATATTCTCTCAAGCTTCACAAGAATTATAGGTATTTCTTTCCTCATTTCAATCAGCACATCCTTGTTAACAGTTTTGCTACATAGTTCTCTAAAAAACTTTCCTAAATTAGCTACAGCCTCATAAATGTCCTGATCCACTAGTCCTCTCAAGCCAGCTGCTAAAAGTCTTTGTAACAGAATATGGCAATCATGTGTTTTCAGACCGTGCAACTTTGTTCCATCACCACTTAAACATCTAGAGATATTCGAAGCATATCCATCTGGAAACTTGACATCTTGTAAAAAGGAAATAAATCTAGCCTTTTGTTCTTTTGGCAGGGTGTATCGAGCATGAGGCATTCTATATGAATTTCCATGATCTACAAGGTGCAGCTCTTTTTTGACTCCCAAATCCTTTAAATCCAGCCTAGCTTTTATTGTATCCTTTGTCTTTCCTGGTATATTGAGTACAGTTCCAATCAAGTTCTCACAAATGTTCTTCTCAATGTGCATGACATCAAGATTATGTCTCAGCTTGAGGTTTTCCCAATACTCTAGGTTCCACAAACAAACCCTCCTCTTCCAAATTCTTGGAGGTTCCATTTGTTTCCCACTATTCTCGTTCTGATCCAAGTCCGAACGCTTCCTTTTGTTTGGAGCATTTTTCCCTGGTCTAACATCTGTAACCCTTTGCAATTCTGATTGTAGCTCCTCTTTACTAAATCTTTCTGGTGGATCATTGCTGTCATAAAGACCCTTATATTCATTGTTCCGTCGCAGATGATGTCCACTTGGAAGAAAGCGATAGTGTCCAAAATACCCAATTTTGTTTCTCAGTGAATATGACAAAGGATTCTTGTCACAATGAATACATGCAAAAAATCCTCTTGTTGTACGTCCAGAAATAGTACCTAGAGCTGGATAGTCATGAATACACCACAATACTGCAGCACGAAGATTGAACATCCTACCACTTAGAGCATCATATGTTCGTACCCCCTTCCAAAGCTCAAGTAAATCTTCTACAAGAGGCTCTAGAAATACATCGAAATCCTTGCTAGGTGCGGAAGGGCCTGGAATTAGCAAAGCCATTAATAAATTTGACTCTTCCATGCATGCCCATGGTGGAAGGTTGTATGGCACTACAAATACCGGCCACATGCTGTATTTGGTGTTCATATTGCCAAAAGGATTGAACCCATCAGTCGCCAGGCCAAGTCTAATATTTCTAGCATCTTCTGCAAAATCTGGATATTCTCTATCGAAAGCTTGCCACACCTCACCATCAGCTGGATGACTCATCTCCTTCTCCTTAGGCTGCCGTTTCAATTTGTGCCATTGGGCTTCTTCTGTAGCTTGTTTAGAGATGAACATTCTTTGTAGTCTAGGTGCCAATGGAAAATGTCGCAATACTTTCTGTGGAATTCTCTTCCTCTCAGGGTCTTTCCATCTTGATGTTTTACAGACCGGACAATGGTCAAGCTTAGCATTTTGCTTTCTAAATAAGACACAATTATTCAAGCACACATGTATTGAGTCATATCCAAGTCCTAAACGCCGCAGAAGCTTCTTAGCATCATGATAAGATTTCGGAATTGTATTCAAATGTGGCAGAACCGGTCGAATTATTCCGGCTCAAGTGCGTTAATGACCGCCGTACGATCCGCAATCAGCTTAACGCACTTCAAACGGAACAATCCTTTGGTCTGTCGGGTCTCCGCCCGATACAACCACGGTTCAGCAGGATCGAAGCAGGTTTATCTCGCACGAAGGCGAGTTCACATCACAGATTAGCTCATCAACTTTTAATTTTACAACCATATATACATTATTACAAACGAGTTTCAAAGACAGGTAAACTTATACATAACCATGTTCAACTGACAAGCATAACAGCTTGTCCAACTCACAGCGGAAGAAAAAGTTTTACGCGACTACCGGCGTCGCGAAGGTAGACACCAAGCTTAGCCCGGGGCTTGGTGTTACTCCGGAGGGTCAGTGCCGGCCGGGGACGGGTCCCACTCCACGGACCAGCCAAATGGAACGGACGTAGGCCACTCAAAGCTGTCCGTGGGATTCTCGTAGGTTAGACCTGAAACAGACATTAGCAAGGCTGAGTATTCTAATACTCAGCAAGGCTTACCCGGGTTTGGGTATACTTAGCCCATAACTAGACTCATGAAGTTATTGTAAAGGCTCTAGGTTTATTTTCAGCTGAAAAGCAACAAAGAGTATGAACTACTTTCAAATTTTAGCTTTCAGATTCTAACTTGGTTAGCCATTCTAGGTTAGCACCTACACTAAACAAGCAAGGTAGTGATTATCATCCATCAGGATTATCTCATCAACAATTACACTTATTACTCAATGTGGTAAAAGGGATAAGCAGTCTCAAGCATCGTGAGAGGCGGACGATTCGAATCGAATTTAACCTTGCAAGGTAAACCTAACTCACACGCTTGGAATACCAACAGGGCATTCCGAAGCAACCGTTTCCCTCATATTCCGGGTTATGGATCGGGGCCACCACAAGCGACTGCAGGACCGTACGCACACCCAATGTGTACAGGACATACGTCTGTAGCGCGACTACAAAACCCGTATTCCTGTCTGCCTTGCAGAACGTACTCCCACACGTCGGTGCGTGTAAACATAAAATAAAAGTCGAGTGGTGGGAGCGCGTCCATTTGCCGGGCCAATCGGGTACTAGGCTTACCGCTTACCATATTTCGCGGCATGTGGCTAGTACTTTCAAAAACTTAGCCACCACTACCACACAGATCGACCTTAAGACTTTTATCAAAACAGACAGGGTAAAACCTCAGGTCATGATACAACACATGACCCTGTCCGTCATCCTTATAGTGGTTGCAGAAATGTAAACATGCAACTCCTATATCGCGCGAGTGACAGGAAATCACCCGACTTCTACCGGTCCTATTAGCGAAGCATCTATCCGTTAAGGACTCGGGAGCATTACATTGGATTCTTAGAATTTATGCATCTAGGGTTTCATCTCAACTCCTAGACCTAATGCAAAGTATAATATAGCTAGATATAGATTACAGTGTAAATAAAGTAGTGGGATATGTCCGGGGCTTGCCTTCGGGAGTAGGGGTAGGGGCAGGAGAGTCAGAGATTTCCGAACTCGGGTTCGGAACTTCAGTTAGTCCTTCGACGACGTGTGCTGGATCTTCTGAAAAACCTTGGTCTTGTCCTAAGACCAATTCGTAGTCCCCGTCGTCGAGTGTCGTTGATTCTATATGAAATGCAATACATTAATAAGGTGAATTTTAAATTTAAAATTCAAATATTATATCACATCCAATTAGCACACAAACATGTATAGAATAAAGAGGGTTTAGATTTGAAACACCATTTATAAGATATGGTAAAAGTTTATTGTAATATAAATTAAGCCTTTGGGTTAAATTTGAAATAAACTAAAATTTGATTTCAAAACTTTAAATAAAAGATCATAGAAACTTAATTATATATTAGCATCATAAAACATTACATTAGTGATTACTAAAATTCCAATTAGAAGAGGTTCTACATTAGGTTTATTTTAAATTTGAAAGCTCAAATTAAAGATGTTAAGTTTAAATTAAATGTGGAGTTTGAAATTGCACAAGGTCATTTAGGGCTTAAAGAATATCATGCTAAACTTAAAGATAAACAAAAGAGCATGAAATGACAAGATCACATGTGTATTACCCCTTAATTTTAGATGTTTAATAAAGGCAAAAGTATTTTGTTTCACACTAAACTCTATTAATAAAAGTCATAGAGTTTGAAATCTACTTTCTAACAAAATTTGTTTCACTATTTTTAGATTTTTCTGTGGATTGTTATGAATTTTACAAGACAGAATAGACCCTCACATGAAATAACAGATTTCCTTTATACATTAGTCCCTGCATTTAACATCTAGCCCCCTGGAAAGAAAGTACTCCACGCAATTAAACCCAAACCATGGCCGGCGGTGGGGAAGCTCCTGCCCGGCCAGATTCCGGCCGGTGAGGTCGCCGGCGGTGAGGGGAAAAGAGAGGGGGAGCACGAGGGGACCTAGGGCTACCTGTGGGCGGTCTCGGAGGGGGTCAAGGCGGTCGGAGGAGGGCTACCCGCGGTGGGCCGAGCCGGTGGCCGGAGGCGCACGGCGGCGGGTGGCTTCCGGTGGGCGGAGGTGGAAGAGAACTGGCTGGGGAGGTTCTATAGGGCACGAGGAAGCTCACGGTACAGTCAATTTGAGGAGGGAAAGGGCGGAAGGAGAAGTCCCACGGTGGCCCGAGCTCACGGCGGCAATGGAGGAGCGGCGAGGTACTGACACGCGCGCGGGGGAGGTCGGGGGCGTCAATTTATAGGCAAGCGGATCGACGGTGAGCTGCTAGTGTCGTAGAGCAGGAGGGAGGGGAGGGGATAAGGCCGGCCGCAGGGTTTTGCGGCGGCGGCAGGAGTGGCGCCGGCGGCGGTGCGGCAGTGCCGCAGGCGCCGTGGCGCGCGGCCAGGACGCCAGCAAAGGGGAGGGGTAGAGCGGTGGCCAAGCAAGAGTAGACGCGTGGATGGGGAAGGGCAGGGGAGCTGGCCGGCGGTGAGCCAGTGCGGCCCATAAATCCGGCGACAGAAGAAACAGAGGAAGCAGAGCAGGGGGGGGGCAGAACGCAGGGAGGAAGAAGGGGAGGTGAACTGACTTGTGGACTAAACTGTGATTTCAGAGAAAGGCAGGGGCTATACTGTAAAGGGCTTGTAACCTTTAAACCAATGCTCAAATGGAGATGGTCCAAAAATCAAAAGTGCATGGTTTTTCAAACCCTACAACTTCTCTTTAAGGTTCATCTACAGTTGAGCAATAGTTTTTGAGTTAAAATGAACTTAGTAATAATTTCATGTTTTATGTAAATCCCTAAGTAAAATTACTTTTGCACATACATCCTATGGTAATTTCACATATATTTTTACAATTTGACCACAGATACTACTTTTTGCAAAATAACCCTTATGCTTTTAATCTTTTCCCTCATCTCCATCCATTTTGCATAAAAGGGCCTTTAGTTAATATTAATTGCATAAACGTCCTTTCTTTCATAACATTGCGTACATAAAGTATATTTTTGCCAAACTTTGAACATACAAGCATGCTTAAAATCTAAGATATAACCTAGCTAATTACCTGAGTGTCACAGCCTTCCCCCCTAAAAAGAATCTCGTCCCGAGATTCTGAAGCAGGATGGAACAGGAAGATCAAGTTCGAAGATTTGTTTGGAAGAAATCGGGAAAGTTGCGTTGAAGATAAGATTCGGTTTCCCATGTTGCCTCTTCCTCTGTGTGATGGTTCCATTGAATCTTGTACATTTTGATGGTCTCTCTTCTGGTACTTCTTTCTTTCGTGTCGAGAATTCTGATGGGATGTTCTGTATAGGTCAAATCTGGTTCGATTTCGATAGCTTGGGAATCAATGATCTCGGTGGGGATTTTAACACACTTTCTGAGTTGGGATACATGAAAGATGTTATGGATGGCCGCTAATTGAGAAG